>NC_044978.1:120717398-121017398 GCF_008728515.1 Papio anubis | reverse complement strand
AACATGATTTGGGATATTGGTCAGTTCTTCAAACATTGTGTTAACTTGCAGCTTCCCAGAACTCCAGCCCATTACAATGCTGTTATATACTGTAAAATGGATTCTACCCTGAAGCTGCTACTCCAGGAATCATAAGCTTCACAAAGGAGATCCCTCCATTCATGATTACTCCAGTACCTACACAGCCCACATTATCCATCTGGCCTCCATATTTACATGGGCACATATTCCAGGCAGCAGGAGCCCTTTCAGGTGTTTCCTCCTCCCATTCTCATCTGCTGAAGACTCAGGGTCACAGTTGAGGACCATCCTTATTGTCAAGAGGCAAGTAAGGAGTAAAGCAATACCCTGCCCTGAGTGGGTCACTTTGGATTCTATCTAGTACCTATAGGACTGGCAAAGGATTTCTCCTGTCAGACATGCCCTACCCTGAGGAACCTGAGACAAGTGGCCTGGGATAGCCTGGCTACTGGACGGGCTTTGGATGGGTTCTGCTTTTCTGTATAGTCCCCCCACCCACACTAGTGTGGCAAAAATGCAGAAGACTGAAGGTAGCCATAAGCCAAAAGCCATGAGGCAAAACTGGTAAGTAGGATGTGAGGAGTATTCAAAGGGGCCACTCTAGTATTAACTTTGTTTCTTCTAACTAGAAACAGAATAAATCTGTAGGTATCTTACAGTAAAATTGCTGAGAACAGAAGAGGTGGTCTATGTCTCTTCACATCTGACACAAGAATGCCAGATGTGCTTATGTCCCTGACAGGTTTTCCACCACCAACAAGCGTTCCACATGCTCAACTTCATTTCAGTCTGTTTCCAAACAATCTAACCTGTCACATTAGGCAACAGGGGGACCTGGAGGAATGTGATCCCCCTTATCTGGAATTCCTGGTCATCACTGGGACGAAGTCACTCTCAATTCTATGAATCTTTCAAAGGTCACCTGCTGTCACCCAACCTCCTGCAGGTAAAATGCTACTTCTACCCAAGGGACACATTCCCCTTAAGGTCACAGGATGTAAAAAATGACTTCTTGTCACAGCCAGCATATTTCTTTGCCAGCTCTTCTGATTTGCTGAGCTGGGGGACCCAAGTAAAGCTGGTATATACCATACAACCCATAGAATAAAGCAATGCTATGAGGATGATACCTGAGGTCTTCCATGCTAACACTCTTCCAACCTAATAACTGCCTGGAAAGCAGTCAAGAGTAACGATTTGGGAAATGCTAAGGCATGGGCTAGCTGAGACTATTCATTTAAGTAGGTGCCCTGGAAGCCCAGTGAACTTCTCACCCCTGAGATTTAAGTAGAAGTTAGTCTTGAGGCCACCCTGAGATACAGGGTATCACAGGACAAGTAGTTGCAGCTGGGCTTATTGCTACCCAACAGAAATGAGCAAAGGAAGAAGAGTTATAAGCTCTGCAATTAAGTTTTTAAACCACCCCCTAGTCACTGATGACTCAATCACAGCCCAAGTAATAGTAAGACACTTGGGCTCTATTAATAGTGTCTTACTATCACTTGGGCTCTTAGATACTACTTGATGAAATCTCTGGGTCCCTGCTATGCTGAATGATAGATGTCCATGTCACTACCATCCTGCCAGCCACAGTTACTATACCTTCCTCTGCTTTCTGGATTTCCTTGATATTCCTCTATTCATGTTTGGCACCCAAAACCTGCTGCTGAGTGGTTCAGCAGCATTGGCAGCCTGGTGTGTACAGACCTTCAAGTGTTAAGACCTGCCATGTGTGGCAACATAAGCATGGCCAGGTACTGACAAAAAGATGGAGATCTGGCAACAGAATCAACTGGTACAAAGTCAATCACATCCCCTTCTTGCCATCAGTGGTACAAGATGTTCCAGCATAGAGAGTGGACATTGCTGGTGCTTCATGGGGAGCTCTCCCCAAGTCATGGCATTTATCCCCTAGCAGCTAAGGCTTTGTTGGCTGCTAGTGGTTTACAACAGTGCTTCACTTTGGACAATGCCCTTCAGCCTAGTATTAACCACCTCCGTAAGCAGCACACAGCCACTACTGACCCTGAGAATAAGAGGCTGACATCTACACCTTAACATGGCATCAATTCAGCTTTTGTACCCTCAGAGCTCCACTGGGACCAGACAGAAGCTGAACACCAACACACCACATGCCTGCTTAGCTCCTTCCTTTGTCTCCCTCCAAATCCTACACAGGGAACTTGACCTGCAATGGCATGGCCAACTTCTAGTTTGTGGATGAACAGGATGCAGGAAGCATCTCACACTGACCTGTGGTAGCAATTTTCACCTCCCTCATTAAAGGGACAAGTTATGTCATGATAGACTTCTCACTGCTTTTAAGCTAACAGAAAATGAGAAAATTATAAGCTACTTGATAGGCACTGAGTGTGCTATCCAACCTCAATTTTACTTGTCACTTAGGAGCACATTAGGTTCCAATCTGTCAGGCACAAATGCAGATAATTCCTCCATGGTAGTGTTTTATATGTTTCTTTGGCTGAAAAAGGGCTCCTAGGAGATAGGACAGGTTACCCTGTCAATGCTTCAGTTCTCACAGGACCTAGACGAAAACATCAACTCATGTTCCTGGAAGTAAGAGTCTAACTTCAACCTTTGAGTTCCTATCTACAACTGACAGTTGGCTCAAGTCACATAGCCTGATGAGGGTGTACCCTGGTCTGTGAGTACAAAATCTGCATAAAATCTAGATCCTATACAATAGAACTCTCCGTAGGACTCTGGATAACCAAAGACAAGGCTCAGGTTCTTTCAGAACTCCAGCCCATTACAGCGACATACACTGTAGAACGAATTTCACCGTGAGGCTGCTACTAAGATCATGGGCTTCACAGGAGGTCCCTCCCCTCAGGATCACCAGTACCTACCACAGCCCACATTGCCCATCTGGCCTCCCTAGTTACAGGAGTGCCTATTCCAGGCACCAGGAACTCATGTAGGCTTTACCTCTTACTCTCATCTGCTGAAGGCTCAGGGTCAGAGTTGAGGATATTCTCAGAAAACAAGCTGAGAGTTAAAGCACAGCCCCATTCCTGAGCGGATCACTTTAGTCTCTCTCCATCCTGCACCTGTGGGAAGACTCAGACAAGACTGCTCCTGCCTGGAGACATACCTCAAAGGAACCTGGGACTAGGAGTCTAGAAGAGCTCTGTTACAGTCACTGGACAGGTTTTGACTCAGTTCTAATTCCCTGAGAGGTTTTTATCCTTGTGGCAGAGGATAAGATTGAAAGGATTCCCTATTTAATAAGTGGTGCTGGGGAAACTGGCTAGCCACATGCAGAAAACAAACTGGATCCCTTCCTTATACCTTATACAAAAATTAACTCAAGATGGATTAATGACTTAAATGTAAAGCCCAAAACCATACAATCCCTAGAGGAAACCTAGGCTATACCATCCAGGACACAGGCATGGGCAAAGACTTCATGACTGAAACACCAAAAGCAATGGCAACAAAAGCCAAAATTGACAAATGGGATCTAATTGAACTAAAGAACTTCTGCACAGGCGAACAAACTATCAGAGTGAACAGGCAACCTACAGAATGGGAGAAAATTTTTGCAAGCTACTTATCTGACAAAGGTCTAATATCCAGGATCTACAAGGAACTTAAATTTACAAGAAAAAAACCCCATGAGGGGGCGGTTCCAAGATGGCTGAATAGAAACAGCTCCAGTCTACAGCTCCCCGCATCAGCGACACAGAAGATGGGTGATTTCTGCATTTCCAACTGAGGTACTGGGTTCATCTCACTAGGGAGTGTGGGGCAGTAGGTACAGCCCACCGAGCAAGAGCCGAAGCAGGCTTGATATGAAATGACTCGATTTGGGAAATCACTAGATATGAAGTCACTAGATTTGGGAAATGCAAAAACGTGTGCTAGCTGAGGCTGTTCCTCTTAAGCAGATACCTTGGAAGCCCATTGACCTTCAGACCCATAAGATCTAAGTAGAAACTGGAGTCACACCCACCCTGAGCTGCTACAGAGTGTCACAAAACAAGTAGCTGTAGCTGTAGCTGGGCTTACTGCTTCCAATAGAATTAGGTAAGGGAAGAAGAGTTACAGCTCTGTGATTAGCTTTTACCATTCTCTGATATGATTCTTGTGCTCTAAAATTCTACTTGGTGAGGTCCCAGGGTCGCTGCTATGCTGAGTGACAGATGCCCATGTCACTGCCATCCTGCCAGCCACAGTTCCTTCCACTTCTGCTTTCTGGATTTCCATGATACTTCTGTCTCCACATTTGGCATCACGAACATGCTGAGCTTCAGAGTCTGGTGTGCACTGCCCTTCTCAGATGTGAAGACCTGCTGCATGTGGCAACATGCTCAGCCACATACTCACCAAGCTGCAGATTTGGCAACAAACAGAGTATGCTGGTATACAGTCAATCACACCCACTTCTTGCCATCAGTGGGACAAGCTGTTCCAGCATGTATGATGAAAATAGTCGGTGCTTCAGGCAGTGCCCTTTCACTGAGTCAGGGCATTTACCACCCAGCAGCTAAGACTGCTGGCTCCTAATGGTTCCCAAGCCAGTTCCTCTGGAGAACTGCCCTCAGTCTAGTAGAGACCTCTTCCCTAGCAGCCCACAGCCATTATGGACTCTGGGAATAAAAGGCTTACATCGATACCTCAACATGGCACTTGTACACTCAGAGCAACATGCTCTGCACCCTCAACATGCTTTTGTACTCTCAGAGCTCCACGTGGGGCTGGATGGAAGCTGAACTCCAGCATACTGTATGCCTGCTTAGCTCCCTCCTCTGCCCCTCCCGTAGAAAATCTTATGCAGGCACCTTGACCTTCAACAGGATGGCTGACTCCTAGTTCATGGAAGGACAGTACAGGAAGCATCTCACAATGGCCCAGGTAGGACAATTTTTACCTTCCTTAAAGGGTCACAAGTTATGTCACAACAGACTTCTGATGGTTTAAGCTAACAGACAAGAATTACAATAAGCCATTTGATAGGCACTTGGATGTGCCAATCTAACAAGTTCCAATCTAACAAGGCAGATGAGGATTCCTCCATGATGTTTTATCTGTTCAGCTGAAAAGGGGCTCCTAGGAGATAGGACAAGTTTACCCTTTCAGTGCCTTGGTTCTCACAGGACCCATGTCAGGCCTTTTTCCTGGAAGTAAGAGCCCAACTTCCACCTAAGTTCCTGTCTGTACACTTGACTGTTGACTCAAGAGTCACACAGGACAGAACCTGATGAGGGTCTTCCCTGGCCTGCAAGTACAGCAACTGCATAAAATCCAGATCTTGCACAGTAGAACTCTCGGTAGGACTCCAAATAACGGAGGACAGGGCTCAGCCAAGGGTTAAGTTGGTGCTTGAAAGTTATGGGTGCCTGGAATGCTATCTTCACTTGGGTCATATCTTTTATACCCCCAACCTGTGCTATCTATCACCTTGCAGTACCTGAGGTACACTAGTATCATGCTGTAGTTGTGGTTTCTATAGCTTAGATTTTTCCCCTCATGCTCATAGCAACTTCCAGGGTCTTCAACAATGTTACCTGGAAGAGAGGCCCATTCACCCAATACACTTAAATCTCACCTCTCAGACACCTGTCTCAGTATTTAAGAGTGGGAGTCAGTCGGGGTACCAATAGCTTAAGCACATGTTGAGCACTTAATCCAAAGTCAGTCATCTGGATATGAGCTATCCACAACACCTGGGGGAAACTGAGGGAGTTGGACAGACTGAAGGATTTAGGATGTTCCTGAGAATAGTATACTAGGTAGCGAAACACTGGAGTCCCACGAAGAGGCGTTCTGTCCATTTCTGGCACCTTTATAACATGTCATACCATGGTTTCCTCTAACTTCTAGGTACAAGCCAACATGTTGCAGCCCTTTATGGCCCTAGATAAGTCTTATTACACTGGCATGGTGTATTCCCTGGTGTTGACTCCACCTACGGAATTCTTTCATCTGTCCCATCAAAACACAAGTGTCTAGAAAGCCAGAGATAATCCTACCTCCTGAATCCAGGAGAAGCAATCCCCACTATGTTCTTAGCCACGGTCTCTATAGAGTCCAAGAACTAGCATTACTGAATCAGGGAGGATGTCGACAGAGCCAGACTGGTTTGGGGCAAGGAGATGCCAGATATCCATCTTGCCACCAGGAGTTGGAGGGTATTTGGAATTCTATCATCTTTCTCTGTACTGACAGCATCTTCCAAGACCTGAGAAGTATAGTGAGTGTTTTGCTTCTGTAAATTCAGTGATGTCTGGAAAAAGATAAAATCGGGTGAACTAGATTCTAAACCTAGAATGATACCTCAGCTACATTTCCCTGGCCAAGTAGTTTGCCTATAAATTCCTCATGCAGTAACATGCTGACTTTAGCCATCAAGGAAGCAGAACAATCATGAAGTGCTTTAAGAACTTTGACTCATATCAAGCACTGTAACTGTTCTTTAACATTCTCCAACTTTGAGAGAAGAGCCTTGGAACCAACAAGTTCTAGCAATAAGTCCTTCCTATCCAAAGTCACCATTTGGACATTGATTGCAAAGACTGGCGAAACTTGTCTACCCAAGCCCCTATGCAAGTTGAAGATGCCCCCCAAGTGACCCTGTGGGGACACACAAGCACATTCAGCTACAGGTGAATGCAGGGAGGATGTCAGGCTGCCATGTGCTCTGTCCTCACAAGGACCTGGTCTCATGTTCACATTGTTTACTCTGCCTTGTTTTATCATGTGTCTTCCCCACATTGGAAGAAAAGTTAAACAAGCCCAGGAGGCCTAGCAAGGCTCCCATTTTAAAGCAAAGTTGTACACAGTAAGACACTGGAAGGTGAAAGCATAGAAGATACAGCCATACATTTCTGCCTTCTTATTCTCCTTTCTATGTATAAGTATGAACAAGGTGTTTAAGGTAGCATTTGCAGAACCTTGTCACCTTCTAAATCTTTGGCCCTCAATCCATGCTCCAAGGTGTGTGGCATTAACAGAAAAGCCAGCGTCAGCTCCTGTATTTTCACTCTGCTTTATACTTTAGCTTCTATTCCTACCCCCGCCACCCCTCATTGAGGCCGTCTGTCCTAAACAGCTTCTACTTTGAATCCCCAGCTTTGAGATCCATTTTCCTTTCAGCTTAACTCATTCTCCTTCCCAGGAACTACCTCCCATCCCCCCAAGGCCTGCATGCCCCAAATGTCTCTTTAGGACTCTGCCTGTCAGTCACTGCTACTCCAGAGAAGTACATCTCAGAAGCTGGCCAACTGAGACCCCAACTGACCCAAATTTCTCAGGAGCTTCGATTTTTGCCATATGACTCAGTGTTCCCACCTGGACAAGGTTGTGAACCTCAGTTCTCAAAGTGACTCAGGTCACGAAGATACCAAGTGGGATCTGGATCTTGGAGGAGGTCATCCATCATTATTACACAAGACCATTCAGAAGAAAGTAGCCTTGTAAAATGTTCAGACAGCTTCAGGAAGCCTGGCAGAAGCACTAGTTACTGGGTGGTCAAACAGGCTTCACACTTAGGATACCCTTGTATAGGATGCAGTACATACATCAGGCAGGCTGTTTCAGGTACTGCAGGCCAAGCAGGAAGACTAATGGGGTTTGGGAACCAAGAGATAAGCATAAGTGCCCCCCCCCCCCCCCTTTTTTTTTTTTTTTAAATCAATCCAAGTGAACCATTGGGGGATTTTGAGAGTCACACTTCAGGAGTAACTGACTCTAATCAGAGGGCTAACTTTTATATTCTGAGAGGTAGTAAGAATGAATGGAACCCAGCTGACACAATCGGGCATGCTTCAACTTCCTTGCCCCACTCCAACAGATACAGTCAAGCAGCACTATCTTGAAAACCTATGATCTCTTGATCTTCAGGCCCCTCAGGCTGAAGATCTGGGTCATATCACCAGGAAAGCATGAACCCTCACAACAGATCACAGCTGAGGCCAAAGGGCATTTGGTGGCGGATATTTGAGGAAAGAGGATGAGGATTCGTTGTGACCCAAGATCCCACTCCAGTCACAGGAGCTGCATTTTGTCACAGCATCTCAAGTTTACTCAGGAAAGGAGGCCTGAGGGACATGGAGTTGCTGCTCTGAGAGCCTGTGTAGCCAGGTCCCTCTGTGCAGCACAGAGGCAGACTGTGGCAGCCATTAAGGTGTAGCTTCCCCTGTGCTATGTCCAACCATCGCCCAAGTGCAGCTGGGGTGCTCAATATGCCCATTCAGGACACATGTGACTTCAGTGGGGATTTGGGCTCTGGGACTTACCATCATCTTTGCTAAAACACTTAGTATCGCACTTCAGTCTAAGCCACTTCCTATTTGACATTTCTTTCCTTCTAAGTCAGACACGTGTGATCCTCTGGATCTTCTCCCAGGGTCAATTCCTTATAGAACTTTCTCTTCAAGATTCTTGTAGCTCTCAATCTACTTTACCATCTGCATCTCAGGACACAAGAGCATGTAGTTTTTAGATGCCAACTAAAACTCTAGGATAAACTCAGCTGTACAGTAAGTTGAGATATAATTTCTACAGCTCTGGAATAAAGCCCCATGTGAAAAGTAGCATGTACATGTCCGTGACACTGCCACAAGTGCTCCAGAGGGAGGATGACCATCTGAACGGAAATGACTAGGCCAGATCTTGAGTTACATTCATGCCTTGGGTGTTGACTTTCATGTTGACACGTCTGAAGTATATGGGTCATCCTTTCCAAGAGGCAGCCCCACCCCTCCCAATTGTCATGTTTCAGTTTGCCATGTTACTGCCTCCTAAGTGTGCCAGGAAAGTTATTTTTGATTCTCCTATCTTGCTCCATTCTATATGCCATGTCTGCTACTGGCCCAGATGAACTCATGCCAACCATGCACATAGCCATATACCCGAGGGCCTCAGTGCCCCAAGAGGCTCATTACTGAGTTTCTCAAGTGTAAGTGGTCAGGGGAACACTGACTAGGGAGGCCAAAATTTAGACTTTAACTGGAGGCTAGCTGAATCCAGGCAATTATATCACCCATGCTAGCATAAGGGCTGGTGTTATAGCCACGACACCCATAAACTAGTTCATCCCTTTACAGTGTTTCCCATTTAAAGCTTTGTTGTTTTAACTTTAGTCATTCCTACACAGAAGTTCCAAAGTGGTGGGGGCTACTGACTTTAAAAGAATGTCATGAGCAACAGAAGCTTAACATACCACCTTATCTTTATATGAGTGGCACACAGGCTGCAGGTCAGTCACAATAATTCAGCATGATGTCCATGTTACACTGGCTTTGGCACAGTCATTCTAGTTCTCCTGAAGACTTACTTCTCCCTTCCCTATTCTGAAGTATTTAATCTGATAAGCCTTAGACACTATTCAGTACTCCTAACATCAGGCTTGTTAACTAGCAGGTTTGGTTTTAACTTTGTAAGTGATAGAGAAAACCTAGTTTATTCTAATATCCACATCCTTGGTTACACTCCATTGGGCTGAAAGTATTAGGATTCTTTTGATCACAAGTGATCCAGAATCCCACCAACTGCATTGGCCTGGAACAAGGAAATTCATTAGCTCACTAACTGCAAAGTCTAAACAGTGTTGGCTCCAAGTAAGACTGATTCAACAGGCTCAGGTGCACCAGGAATGAGACTTTTGTCTCTTCTACCCTCCATGGTATCAGATTAACTCTCAGCACCACCACCCTCTGGATGGGAAGTTCTAGGTGCTCCCTTCATGACAAATGCTTTGCACTAATCAAGTTTTTTTCCCTTCCAAATGCTCTTCTGGAAACGTCAGTTCTAGCAATATCTTCCAGGGTTTCAGCGGCATGCCCATACCTGAACTAGTTGCTGTAGTCAGGGGAGAAGGGTCAGGCCATGGCATACCTTAAACTGGAGTCAGATCTATGGGGAATGGTCGATTTCTCCCCAAGGATGTCAGTGTGTTTGGCTGTCAATGTGGGAATCAATATTGAAGTACACCTGACAGGTGACTTATGTAAGGTGCTGTCAGTGTAGGATCAGAAGGCCATCTGGGTTTTGCTCAGCCTACTCACTAAGGAGTTCCCTCTTAACATTCAGGTCCTTCTTTGGCTTGTTATTATCCCTTGAGATCTCACAACATGGACTCCCTGATAAGAAAAGTTGTGGGGACTATAAAATGTAGCTACACAGCCTTGGCATGCCTAGTCAAAAAACAAAGCTCTACTTTCTGATCTGAGCAACTTATGAAAGGGGTTTATCACATAAGCAACAGCCCTCTCAGGCAGCTAAGGAAAAAGTAGATATACTCAAGTACCTGAGATTATCTTTTTCTACACATACCAAAGGAGCAACCTATTAACTGATCCTACAACATGTCCAGGAATAAGTGACTCCACTGAATTTCCAACAAGTTTTTCAGCCAGACAGAAGACCACTTGGCCAGCCTTACCAAAGACTTGCAGAGTTGAAACCTACAACTCATGCAAATTCAGGCATTTACATAATTCAACTTTCCCAGTGCTCAGTGCAACTGGGATCAGGAGTAACTTCAGGAGCCAATTGCCTTCAACCCCATGGGATCCAGACTAGCAACATGAGGATCCATTCTCTGCTTCAGACTTAAGTGGGTTCTAAACCCTCTTAAGTGCCCTGGGATTTACAACCATATCCTAGGCTTCTTAGGTAGATGTCTGGTGGCCACAGGAACAAAACTCCACTCAGATGCCTGCAGTAAAGAGTAATTGACTGGTAGCGTCCCTGTCATGGCACAGCAGCAGAGCCTAAGGCAAGCTCATTACTGCAAAACAAGGGACTGCACTCTTGAGCAATGTGATGGTTAGTACTGTCAACTTGATTGAAGGATGCAAAGTATTGTTCCTGGGTGTGTCTGAGGGTGTTGCCAAAGGAGATTAACACGTGAGTCAGTGGACTGGGGGAGGCATACCCACCCTCAATATGGACGGGTACCATATGATCAGCTGCCAGCATGGCTAGAATAAAGCAAGTAGGAGAAGATGGAAGAATGGACTTGCTGAGTCTGCTCTGACCATATTTCTCCTGTGCTGGATGCTTTCTGCCCTCAAATATCAGACTCTAAGTTCTTCAGCTTTTATACTCTTGGATTTACACCAGTGGTTTGCCAGAGGCACTCAGGCCTTTGGCCAGACTGAAGGCTGCACTGTCTGCTTCCCTAACTTGAGGTTTTGGGACTCAGACTGATCCACCACTGGCTTCCTTGTTCCTCAACTTGCAGATGGCCTATTGTGGAATTTTACCTTGTAATCGTGTCAGTCAATTCTCCTTAATAAATTCCCTTTCATATATACGTATTAGTTGTGTTCCTCTAGACAACCCTAACGAAAGCAATGATGAGTCTAAGACTTACCATTGGCCAACCCAAAGCTCTTGTTTCACTTTACAACAATCTGAGGCTACCTACCTACCTTACTTCATTCTGTACTTTGTAAGATTAAATGCTCTCCTGCAGCTTCTTGTCTTGGGTGTCAATTCTGATCAATTCCTCAATGTCCAATCCTGTGTAGGCATTTGCTTCTCCTGGGACCCAGCTTAGCCCAAGAATTCACTAGTATTCCCTGTAACCCTGGGCTCAAGGACCTAGAACCCAGCAAGGCCCTTATACTTCCCCCTCAACCTTCATGGTTACATATTTGCCTATGATATTAGCTCTGCAGTCCCTAGTTCCTAATTAATATGGTTTGGCTGTGTCCCCATCCAAATCTCATCTTGAATTGTAGCTCCCATAATTCTCACATGTTGTGGGAGGACCTGGTGGGAGATAATCAAATCATGGGAATGATTTCCCCCATACTGGTTTCATGGTAGTGAATAAGTCTCATGAGACCTGATCATTTTATCACAGGAAACCCCTTTCGCTTGGCTCTCATTTTCTTTGCCAGCCGCCATGTGAGACATCCTGTTCTTCCTTTAGTCTTCTCCACCATGATTGGTGGAAGGCCTCCCCAAGCCATGTGGAACCATGAGTCAATTAAACCTCTTTCCTTTATAAAATTACCCAGTCTCAGGTATGACCATCAGCAGTATGAAAACGGACTAGTAAACCAATCTCTGCTTTACACCAAAACACAAATCAAAGCTGACATAGCCCAGGAGCCCATACTTTATCTGGAAGAAATATCCAGATTATGAGACTAAGGCCAAAGATGAGAGACAGATGATCAAAGTGGTGAAGGCACCAACAGTTGCATCTTATACTTTTGCCAACATCTGTAGTTCCATGTCTACACCAAAGGGTCCCCAATAGTCAAAATATGGGACAGTACTATCCACAAGGGCCGACAGCAGCAATAGCTCAGGCAGAAGTAAAGGAAACCAGAGAAGGAGAGCCTTTGGCTATTGTCTTCTCCTTCATTCTTCTATCTAGACTGTTTCCAAGGAAAATCCATCATACCCTCTAAGGGCAAAGCATCAAGTTGCACTGAGCCATTAGACACTGAGGGCCGAGAGTAATTCAAGGGCACTTCTCATCCTGTACAGTGACTTTGTACTTCAGTTGCATTCTACATTGACCATGCATAACAGCATGTAGCATTGTACCATCACTCTGGAAGCATTTCCCTGTACCAGACCACCTCACTAAGCCAGACAGGACCTCTTAGCTGGCTACACACTGGCTATTGGAACAGACAAGTGCTGCATTGCTGTTCTACCTGTTGATACTGCATACATGCATGGGTTTACCATGCTGTTTTTCACATCCTGATCGCATTGCATTGGGATTCACGGGCTACTCCCATGTAAGAGTATCAGAGGATAGATTTGGTGCCTTTACACCTGCTGCTGGGATTAGAGATTCATGCAAATTACCTGCAACTTGATGTTCAGGCTATGTGTCAAAGATAGCTGGCTATAGTTGGTGCCACAGTGCCCTTGTTGATATCCTCAGCTTAAGTTGATGGCCTGGATAGCTACTGATGGTTCAAGAGAGCATATATAACAAGAGTTGCAAATATACTTGTAAAAGCTAGTAACTTGAGGTATTTTGAGTCTGTCCTGATTCTTATTTCCAGGGGTAATTGACCAAACTGATTTTGGAATGCTTGGAAATCATTTGAAGAGGCAATTGGAACCAAATGGTTTACTTATGCCAAAGCCACACATCACCCAGATGCATTCAAGATCACAGTGACTCCTTTTGTCACATCTTGTGTCTGCCATATTCTACCACGCCAAGTTCTACTACAAAGAATTACCAGAAATGCAAACCAGTATCTGGTGGGGGTACCAGAGATAACTTAGAGATGCTTACAGGAGAAAATTAACTGGTCTATCTACCTTCATGGACAAGCACTCTGCAGTCATGTGGAGTCACACCGAATGCTCCAGGCAACCTCAGAAGAGGCAGTTCAATCCACCAAGACACACTAAAAATTCAGTGTATTTCCGAAGATTTAAACTCCTAGGAATTTCCACTTCACTATCTTCCCTGTTGGGCCTGGTAAGAAGCAAACAGGCACCACCACAAGGCTATCTTGCAAGAATTTTGGTTTTGGAATAAAGGCCAAAGGCGAATCTGCAAATCTTAAGCCTTCACATTCAGAAGATACAGAAGTAGCAAAGGTGTTACTTGGAGACAAGGAGAGCCCTGTTTCCTATTCACCTATTCTTCCTGTAACAAAGATAATGATCCATGATCCCTATCTTGAGGCCATGCCCATATCTCCTCAAATTCCTTTTGCCATTTCTCTGTAATTCTCAAACTTGGATACCTGTGTCTTTAAGAGGCAGCAGCTGCAGTTGTTCAAGCACTTCCCTTGGGTTGCTGGACCTATTTTGCATGCACACCAACAGCCAGAAATGCCCAAGATTACCACCTCTTATCCCACACTAGACCAGGACCACCGGTAACAAATAGCTGTCATACTCTCACATATGAAAGCCCAGCTCAAGCCGAGGTGTAACTTCCGGTGCTCCTCTGAGAAGGGAGGGGATTTTGTCTGTGATCACAGCCTTGCTTGACTTACTACCCCACTTCTCACGCCTGTCCTGCCTCCCCGCAACTCCTTCACTGGTTTCTCAGAAACATGCTGGTATTTCTAACATCTCTGGTCCTGAGGAGTTCCTTACAGTTACCATATAGTTAGCTTCATAATTCATGACAACTCATGGCACTCCCAGGGTTGAAAGTCTCCTTGATTTCAGTGTTTGGAAGAAGCAGACTGAGGGTTTTTCCCTTCAGGCTCCTGGCACTTTCCAGTGGCTGTCCATATTCCACCAAACACCTCCCGAGGTCCCTCTCGTTATGAACCAGAAACTTCCATGGTGATAATCCTTCCTATCTGATGTCACCACCTGCACATCTAACAGTTGGCTAAGCTTTTCTATCCAAGAGTCACTATGGAAACTGAAAATGCACTTAGAGGACCCTGCGGGTGCACGCCAGCAAGTTCAGCTACATGAGAGGACAGCTGATATATGGATGAGATGCATGCATCTGTTCTACCAGGCACACATCTCATGTTCACTGTTTAATTTGCTATGCCTTGTCACTTATCCTCACATTAAGAGGTTAGGACGAGGCTTAACAGGCCCAAGAAAACTATGTTAAGAAAAGCTATGCTGTAAGACATACTGATAGTAAAAGCATAGACTCTAAAGCTTTATACTCATTGCTTCACTTGAATTTATGCATGAAAAACAGCGTTATCTTGGTTCTGGAAGAGGTACCTTGACAGACATGCCATCCTCCACTACTGTGGCAATCCACTCTAAGGTGTACACCATTCACATATCGAGGAATTCACTGGCTTTTCTCTAGCACTTTGTCCTGCTTTACCCCGCCTTCTTTTTCTGTTCTGCTCATTCTGCTTTGTGTCATCTGCTTGGAGACCCATTTTCCATTTACATTAACCCATTCTTCAAAGCTGCCAATTATCCAGAGCTGTATACCCCAAGTGTCCCCCCTTAAGACCATTATAGTCTGTCACCGCTGGTTCTTGCTCTCCAAAAGCTCCTTAAGTTGCCCAGCCCAGGCTCCAGCTGAAGGTTTCTCAGGGAACACAGTTCTGTGATCGAGTGCTGCCCTCTCCTGGCCAAAGCACTGAACTCAGTCCCAGCGGGTCTGCCCCCGCAGTTCACCTGTGGGACTTTTCCCGCAACCCATACCCTGGCCCACCTGTACTGCCTGACATGAGGAAGTGCAGGACCACTCACATCTAAGGCACAGGAGAAACTGGAGAATCAGTTAACAGCGATGTCCTATGGACTCAGACCTCATACTACAATCCCCTCTCAGAGGAAGCTCAATGTCATGATCTACTTTGTCACTCTCTCGAAGAGTTGGTTCGTTTGAAGTGTAGACATAAAATATAGGTTTGTCACAGAGTACACTGTTCTTGAACCTAGTAACCTGAGGCGGCTCACTGAACGCTCCCCTGTGGACACCCTACAAGTCCACTGTAGCTGATGTGATTCCGAATGGAGGTTGTCTGATGCCATCTGCCTATGACTTCAGGTTTCTTTCCTCCAATGACACAGCAGTTCCCCACTCTGGACACAGATGAGCAATTGACCCAGGGGCTAGGGAGGCAGGCACACTATGTCCTCTGAGTGCACACCTCTCGTGAGCACTTAACCTTGGAATGTTAACATTAGGAAATTAACGAGATCAGCCTTCATGCTAAACTCAATACAGAGTCCTGAAGGGATATCAGATCTTTGACGTAACTTGTTGCTATAGATTTCTATCCCATCCTAAAGGCAAAGAATTAGGTGCCTGTCACCACACTTTATCCAACAGGACTTCAGTTAAGGGTTTGCCACTTCAGATTTTCTGCCACCACCCCTCCACCAAAAAATGACAGCTGTCACTCAGTCTCATTACCTGATCCTCAACACGAGGTCTGACAACAGGCCTTGGCATTACCCACCACATCCTGCAATACCCAAGGGGCAGCTTGTTTCCTTTAACTTTGATGCTAAGACAATTTTACTTCAAGAATTTCTTCATTATCAAGTAATCTCCCAATATTTATCCAAAGGGCTCAGACACCAACAGCAGGTATCTTCCCGAGCCACAAACCTGGGCTCTGTAGGCATTTACAAGCCTCTGGCATCACTGAAACTGTTGGTATCAGGAAAGAGATCCTATTATTTCCCAAGTGCTAGATGAAGACCATGTTTAAAGCATCTTGGCTGTACTCTATGGCTGTGGCAGCCATGAAGATATGCCTCAGGCCATATACAGCAAAGTAATTGACAAATCCAAGTGTTCCACCGAGAATCAAATTTGGTGGCAAAAGCAGCAGCTCAAGATTAGAATACACATTGATGCCTGGGCAGTGACCAATGCTTAAGCTGTCTGGTCAGAGTGCTGGATAAAAAGACTGGAAAAATCAGAAGTCCAAGATGGGACATATAGATGCTTAAGACATAGATTTTTATGTCACATATTAAGACCCACTACAAACCAGATGTTTTGTCTGTTTGGTGAACAGATAAAATAGCTCTGCCACTGGGTATTGGCCAGGCTTTTTCAGCAGCTAATGGGCAAATGCATGTAGTAGCCATGGTAGCAGACATGGAAGATAACCTGTGTTTCCAACATGGACTGCCATTTCCTAGAGAAATTCTGGTTACCATTTCCTCTGAATGCCCCACTTGTCAGACGTTGAATCTCAATGTGTCAGTATAAGGAGACCAACTCGCTACATGGTAGCAAGTTGACTACATTAAGCCCCTTCCCCTTCTAGGAAGGTCAGAAGTTTATATTCACAGGAATAGATATCTCATGTTGAAGTGGGTTTGTCTCTCCTGCTTGTCAAGTCTGTTACCTCCCACTCCAGGGACTCCTGTGCTTCCTCCACAGGTATGGAGCCCCATACAGCAAAGTATGTTACCACGGGACTGAGGTCACAAAAGATAGACAGGCCCCAGATCACAAGGTCTACTGGCCATATCACAAAACCATTTCGAGGCAGGGAGTCTCAGAATGGTGACACAGCCTTCAGGAAACAAAATCATGGATTCCAAGTAAACATGCTGACATTTTGGGACATCATCCTTTATGAAGCAGTGTGTGTTAGAGGCATCTGTGTAGTACTGTATCCCCTATAGGAAGACTACATGGATGCAGAAGCTAAGAAGGGTAGTCACACCTTCCATCATTCCCTGTGAGCCACTGGGCCACTAGGTTATCCTTGTGGGTAGCAGGAGGTGGTTTGTCCATTAATATGTATGAATGAAACCCGGGTGATCTACTTGGGCATCTTCTGGTACTCCCTCGACCCACTGCAACTCGTTCAACAACCTACCATGAAAAGCTAAAGCTTACTACTGGTTCAGGCCCCTTAGTATGAAGATTTTTATCCTACCAGCTAAGAACTAGCCCTCAGCCAAGGTTATAGCTGAGGGTTGAGAAAATTTAGAGTGGATAGTCGGTGTAGCAGATTAGTATTCATTGCAAACGGATCAGTCTAGACACAGGAGCTGCATTTCATCCCACTTGTGTCCTTGAGTTTCCCCAAAGAGTCCTAAGGGACACAAAGTCAGTCTTCTGTGAACTTGTGCGGAGAAGTAAAGCTGTATAGCACAGGAGCCAACTATACTTATTAGAATTTCATTCCTCCCATGTGCTGCTTCATCTGATACTTAAGTGCAGCTAGGATGCTCAAGCAGCCCTGTTTAGGCTTCTGATGGGCAATTTGGGCTCTAATATTTATCCTTGCCCAAATAATGTCACACACCCCAGTCTCAGCCACTTCCTACCCTATCTTTCCTTCAGAGTCAGGCCTGTGTCATAGTCCTCTTCCCAGACTCTTTCAGCTCCCTCAGTTTCCCTTCACAGAACTTTCCCCACCCCAAAGTTCTTGAGCATCTAACCCCACACGCCTTGGTATCTGTGTGGCAACACAAGCCAGCAGTATAAAAGTTTTGGGTTAAAACTACAACTTGAGCACTGAAGTTCAGATGTGGAAGTCAGCTTGTAGATCCCTATGGACACACCCAAGGCTACTCCATTCAGAATAGAGACGACCACCCATGCCAGGAGTCTACACCAATCCTGAATTGCCACAATGTGGCTTTTGGCTGTTAGCTTTATAAATTCCATGCTGATGTGTTGGTCTGAGGCATATGGATCCTCCCTTCTAGAAGTTACCCCCACCCTTCCCAGTTGTTTTACTATGTACCAAGTTATCTCACAATTGCTCAGGCTCAATTATCTTGTTCTGTTCTAGTCTTCTCACGTTCTGTGTGCCATTTGCTCTATTGACCCAGATGAAGTCATGATTTTCGTGGGCATAGTTATCTGTTCACAGCCCCAAAAGTCATCCTTAAGAGATGGCTCTGCAAGCATCCAAAATTTAGGCGGCTGGAGGAACCCAGACTGAGCAGTGAGGTTAGAACTCAGATCTGCCCCCTTTGGATTGGAAGCCCACGGGAACCAGGGTTCCCTGGAATCAGGTAATTCTAACTGGTGATGCCAACATGAGGGCTGGTGTTACTAATCATGACACCACTCAGTTAATCCCCAGTTTGGTTTGTGTTTATATTTAAGACTTAGTTCTTTGCTTTAACACTAGTCATTGCTATAGAAGTCACACAGGTGGTGATAAGCTTCTGAATTTGAATTCTCTGGGACATATTTGAGAGCAGTACTTTGTCTTTATGGATGTAGCATGTAGCTTACGAGGTGACTGCCAAGATAACGATCAAGACCGGTGTTGCTACCCGGAGGTAGTGCAAGGAAAGCAGTGTTCAGCAACAGGAAGGAGTGTCTATACCAATCCATCACCCTTGCCTTCATGACCACCCAGCTGAGCCCTCAGGCCACTTCCCTCGGACAGTGGTGAATCCAGCCACGGGGTTTCCTCCTAACAATTCTCGTTCTGCTCCATGTCAGAATGTTGAAGCCCTGTTGCCCCAAAAGGTATAAGAATTCCAGGACAAAGATGAGGTTGACTCGACTTCAATCAAATCATTTATCTGATTAGGACAGCCTGTGAATTCCTACTTACCACATAAGGCATGAAAATAAACCTTATTAACTGCTTTTGAGGTTCATATTAGGTCTAGATGTTCAGTGTGTTTTCTGCCATGTGCCATTACATAAACCTTTCAGGAATGAAAGGTTTGTCCTCCCAGCTACTGGACACCCACAGGCAGGCAAAGCAGATGTCAGCAGTCAGTCCCTCCTGGGCTTGGCTCACTGGAATTCACACCTCTTCCTGGATGGCTGGCATCCAGTGCTCAACCTGAGATTAAAGCCCAGACCCCTCATCCCAGTGCAGGCAGGATAGCTCTAAAAGGACCTCGGCTTCAAAACCCCCCACAGGGTTGGCTAAAGCTTCTCTGGAGAAGGTATCACAGCTCCACTTCCTTTCCCTTCCCTTTCACAGGTGTGAAGCCCAAGACCACTCCCTGGTGGGCTTCCTGAGGCTCACCTCCATCTGAGGATCTGCTTCCTGGAAATCTCATCCATCCTCTGACAGTTGTAGAAACATACAATTCACTCATTCAGTGAACATGCTAGTCAAGCTGCTGTTCTAATATGAAATGGGGGCCAAGCACAGGAGTGTCTTCAGTAGGAATTGTACCTCCGGAACTTCTATTCAATTTCTACAGAAGATTCATTGACTATTCCCCCGAAGAACAGTCCTGAATTCATGCCTAGGAGTTAAAGTGACTAAGAATGCAGCACAGGACCCCTGCACAGATAGGCCAGGTAGCCAAAGGTTGCCAATCATTGCATTACTGATGCTAAGGATTTTATTACTTGAAGGACACTAGGAATATGCTATTTGCCAAGATTCTAACTCTTGGGAATTCCCACATCACTATCTTCCAAGAAGCCAGGAGGGCCTTGGAAGAGCAGACATTCTCACAAGACCATTTTGAAAGTTGTCTTGTTCTTGGAATAAAGCCCAAAGATGAGCCTGTAAGCTGTGAGATGTTATGTTCTGAGGACAGGCAGGCATGTTGCAGAGTATAAGAATGATATCATGGAGTTTGGGGATTCGAGGGAAGGGGGTGAGGGATAGAAGGCTACACATTGGGTGTAGTTTATACTGCTCAGATGACAGGTGCACCAGAATCTCAGAATTACCACTGAAGAACTCATCCATGTAACTATAAACCACCTGTTCCAGAAACTATCAAGATTTTAAAAAGGGAAGAATGCTCTACCTGCCACCTCCTCTTTGTACTTTTTAAATATGGTGTTACTAGTGAACCACATTTAAGCCATGCCCACTTTTCTCCTTCCTTTTTGCCATTTCCCTTCTCAGCCCTAGCTTCTGCATGACTTCAAACAGCAGCACCGCACGTGGGTTCTTAGACCTGTTTGCCTGTGCGTGCACACACATGCAGCCAGAATCACCCATTGCAGACCTTCCAAACCAGGTCACTAACGAATGGCTGTCAGTGTGATGAAAATAAGACACACAGCTGAGGTGTATCCTGTAGTCTAGTGCTGCCCTAGGGGATCCAAGGAGTCTGCAGAGCCTGTAGTATGATTTTTGCTAGAGATCACAGCCTTGGCTTCCTTCCCAACCCCTGTCCTGCCTCCATTTTTCCACTAATTTCTCTGAGAATGTTTTGTTTGTTTCACATGACTCAGGTTCTGGGGAGTTCACACTGAAACCACATCGCTTGGTCTCACTTTAAATTCATGACAACCATGGCACCTCATTTTGAGAACGTGTTTGATTTCTTAGCATTTAGGAAGAATCAGACTAGGGTTTCTCCCTTCAAACTCTAGGCTTCTAGAGACCCCCCTGAGGTAGCCAGTGTTCTGCCAACATCTCCGTAGGTCCCTCTCCCGTCTCAGGGACAATAGCTCCTGGTGATTTTACTGCCAACAGCTAGCACTGTTTCATCTCTTGGGGACCCAGCCCAAAGAATTCAATGAGCCTGGGGTACGTCCCCATAGTGACTGGCTTTATCCAGTGACAGAGGGAGTGTAAGAACTTGCACTCCCTTGCTACTTACTGAAACGTGGGGTATGACCAGTTCTGCCTCCAGAGTTATTCAGCCATGTTACCACCCATGGGACTATGCTTAGTATTACATGTTTGCTCACCTCTTTAACACCCTCACCTTCTCCACCAACTTAAGGATTTTTACATGGAATTTACTGGGCTCTATTGTCCTTATCCCTCACATTCTCATCCTAGGATCTACTTTGAAAGCCCAGACTTAAGACCCACCCCAAATTGCTGACAGTCTTTCATATCACCTATCTTATTACAAGTTTCCATGCACCCAGCATCGGTCCACACAGGCCAAAGATGCTGTCAGCCCCTTGGCCCATTTGTACCTGAGCGCCCCTTTTTCCTATGAGGTTCCTAGGCTTCCATTTCGGCCACAAGCATGTGGCCCTGGAATTTTGCTGAACCCCTATTAACCTCAATAGGGAAGATATCATGTTCAAGAGGCAAGAGAGACCCAGAACTAGCAAACAAGACATGGGTTTCACTAGGGGCTTACATACAGAACAAGCGGCAGCAGGCTGGACAGAACTGCCTTACATACAGACAATACAGTGGTGGTGGACTGGACAAGATACCCACCTTCCTGCAGTCCAATAGCAGTGGCTAAGACATCTGCCTTCCTGCAGTCCAGTGGCAGTGGGCTGGATAAGGTAACAAAGCCCAGTGGTGGTGAGCTGGGCAAGAAAGCCACAACCACTTGCTAACAGCATGCAATTCATGTAGCACTTCCATGTAGCATCCTCCCCTTAAGGACTTCCACCTGACAACTCATTTAACCCAAAACTCAGGGCCTCAATCCCCCATACAGCCTATGTTCCAAAGGCCAGGGGCCCTGATGTTCCTCACAGACAAGGAACAAATCCCCAGGTTGGCCACTCTTGGATTCCCTAGCTCTGAGCACGTTCAGGTGCATCTGCCACACAGTGTCACTCTCAGGATATGCTCAAGTTATTGCTGTTAGGTGAACTTACCCTATTCCTGGAAAGCATGAGCCACTGTCTGGAAGAGGCAAGTTGTGAAATCACCAAAGGCATCCTGAATCAGCAGCACCCTCTTCCCAGGATGAGATTGGTTCACACCCGGTAGGCCATAAATAGAAATCTGAACCACAGTCTGCCGAGTCCACGTGTACTGGACTTGGCAAGCATGCAAACCCTCACCCCTGTGAGTACCTGAGGAACCACTTCCGAGAGGTAAAAGGCACCAAGAAAATGAGCAAACACCTGGTAGATGGTTCAGACAGTAAGAATCCCAGATGAGCTAAGTAACATGAGAAGCTCAAGCACAGATGGAGCCATGTGATCTCAGCTGCTTTCCACACTAGTTTTCCCATTTTGGCTATTTACCAAGAGACCTGGTGCTTTTACATCTCATCTAGGGAGATGTTTCCCCTGTTTTCATATCGACCCTTAAATATCCCAGTAGCATATGAAGTTGTACTGTAAGTTGAGCAGCCATAACAGTATTTTGGCCCCCAAAACTATAGTATGGTATCCAATAGCCAAGGAGTAGACGTATGGCGTCTGTCACATACTGGTGACCCACTTGGAGATTGAATACTTCCTGTCTCACAAACTTACCCCCATAGGATCAGAGCTGCTGATTCCCTAGAGGCACATACATCCTTTAGGAGCTGTAGAATGGGTTAGGCATTTCATACCAGTAGACCAGCAAGCAGAGAGGAGTTACTCTATTGGCAGGGGTAGTTGACCCCTATGATGTTCAAGTAGGTTCTGCTGTGTAAGGGAGGATTATATCTAGATATAACAGGGTTCACCACAGTATTTAGTTGCCACTAGGAGGGAAGGAACCGGATGATGCAGCAACGATGGTCTGACAAGTGCAAGGTGCTCAGACCCCTCATGAGTCACCGTCTGGGTCACTTTACTGAGTAAGCAATCAAGATTAGCATAGATACTGACAGCATGGAAAAGCCTCTAGAATGTGTGGTTAGAAGAGAGATGGACATCGTTACCATCTCTGGATGAATTGCAGCTGTGGTGTCGCTTGTCACATTTTTACTGCAGTTTCTTTCTAAAGAGTGGTTCCTCAAGATGGTGACCATTCAAGCTGAGAATAAGCGAACTCAATATGGGGCACAAGTGCATCTAGATGCAAGTTACACCAAATACTCAGCTCCTCTTCTGTATTTGCTCAAGTCACCCAGAGGTCAGCTGCAGACACATGCCAATAGCCATCTGTCTCTGCCTGTGCTCTCCTGCCATAGGACCATGCTTGCCTGCATGCAGGGCAAGCCGAGAGCACTTGCAGTTAGTCCTTGGAAAGGACCATCAGCCAGTGAGGTGCAGGGATGGGTAGCTTTCCCCCAGAAGTCCACCTAGACCATTCCTCAGGATTGTCCCAGAGTGTCTTCAGCAGGATTGGGCCCAGCTGCCACTGAGCTCACCTTCTCACCAAGGTTTTGTTTTACTTGTGCCTTGTCTCACTTCTGTAACTCCCTCAATGTGCTCCTGCCATCACCCCCAGTTAGTTACTTACACCCAAATCCTTGTCTCGGGGTCAGCTTTTAGAAGAACAAAAACTAGGTACATGTGAAGAGTGAGTCAAACTGGTTTTACCTGAAAATTCTTAACCTAAAAGTAATTCAGGTTTGTTGAATTTAACTGAAGTGTTGAAGTCATCTTAGGCAGAGAAATAAAGAGAGTACATCTTTGTCCATCTTAGACTAAGGACATTTAGGAGGACTATTGTTTACGTTTACCTCATCTCAATGACCAGTCTGGAGAACTGTTATGATACAAGTAGGAAGCTTGGCCTTGTTCATTCTTTTCTGGGACTACAGAAACTTTGGAAGAGAATGAATTAAGATTTGAAATTTGGAGTCTTATCCAGTGGTTCAGGTATGTATTTGGTCTTACACAGTAATGGTTGGCTTGAACATCAAGGATTGTTTTCTTTACATAGCAAGTCTGAAGACAGGCAATTACTGGTATTTTTACTGTACAGTGATGTCACCAGGTCCTCTTCACCCTATGATCTTTAGGATATTTGCCAACATGCTTGTACCTAAGGCCCAAGATGGCTAAGCTCCAGATATCATGGATATTTCAGGTACAAATACAGGGTAGAGCAGTATCTGCTATGCTATTTTTAGTCAAAGAAATAGCTTTCGCAGAAGCCCACCAGCAGACTTATGTTGGTGTCTTATCTCTTACATTCACCTTCTGTGGAGGCTACATTTAGCAATGTATTTTTTTCACAGCTACTTTTGTGATGGAAAAGGGGTTACATATGAGTACTGGGTTAGCTAACTAGTAGTGTATACCCATAGTTTCTTAATCTAATAAAAAGCCAGGGCTTAAGGGAGTAGAACTTCACTTCTCCTAGGGCCCAGTGTCTTACTATCATGGCTTTGTAACTTTAAGCAAAGAAACCATAATTGGCACACCTACCTACCGACAAGTTCCCCTCAGATCAAGTTTTGAAACACTCCCCCCAGAAAACACCAGGTAACCTGATCTTTTAATGCTATTGTACCCCTGCTTTGTCTTGACTGATCTCAGACACATCATGCAACTGGGACCTCCAGTGCCAAGCTTCACATCCACGTAACATTGCTCAAGGATCATGTGTGTAAGTACTGAATCCACCCCAGGGAATCCAGGCCTACCCAGAGGACCCACAGCAGGAAACAAGAGCTAGTTTACTTCCTGCTACTTTTCCACCCTTCACCAGGCCTGCTTGAGTAACCTCCTGCCCAAGCCCTGTATTTACATCTCTAAACCAAAGATCCAAGAAAATACAAATGACTTTGCTAATCTTGCCCAGGCGACACAGGTGGATGACAAGCTGCTGTCTACCTAGATTCTGGTGAGGTACTGAATACACCAGCCTCAGGGGCCAGGACTTGCACAATGTGACAAGTGCTCCATAGCCCTACATGTTCTTGGTGATGTTCTTGCATGAGGCTCCTCAGCAGAACTCCACCTGAACCTGCCAGTAGCTAACATCTGACCACTACACTCAAAGCCAGACTGATGTTTAAGTCAACTGGTCAACTTTAGAAAGGTTAGGCATGGTTGGCCCACCCCACAGTTGGTGAAGCAAAGGCAATCTGACCAGGTAAGCTAGTATATTACACGTGTGGTTGAATTTGGCATCACATCAGAAGGGCTTCCTTCAAATACTAGGTGGTAGACTACTGGTGATGGTAAAGATCCTCTTGCAAGTACTGTACTTTTGCCCCCATGATTAGCCAGAACACAAATAGGCACCTAAGCTCAACTTGTAGGACACTTGAGGTTGCTAGAAGCTAACCTGGCAACATATACATCCTATGATGGTAGGTAGGGCCAGGATTACAATTCTGTACAAGGTTAAAGGACTTTATTAGGGTCACATTGTAGTTTTTATCTTTACGATTTCCTTTCAGAATTCTGTCTTGTTTTTGTCCGATATATGGATATGGTTTATAAGCTACAACTTCCGGCCACATACCTATGTTGTATTACATTATGGTAAACCACCGTTTTAGAAAGCCTTGCATTTGGAAACGTAGCTTTGGGTAACAGTTTTACTCTGCAACTAAATTTTGGGTAGTTATATCCCAGTCATACTGCTGCAATGGTGAAATAAAACCCCTCAATGTCAGACAGCTAGTCCAGCACAAGAGGGCCTAATGTTAAAAGTTAAAGCCAATGGAATATTGAAGCATTAGCCAGTGAAAGTTGAGTTACCTTTATGACTCATTTGGCTGAGTCCTACACCATGGCTACTCATGTATCTTATATATGTCTCCATCATTGGGTGCTTTTGAGTATGGGCTATCTTTGGACCTGGAGACCAGATTTCCTCCATTATGTTGTCTTTATGTTTACCCATATTCCTGGTAAGGATTTCAGGAGCCACCAAATCCTATTGATTACATCTCTTAGTGTCCTTCAAATGGTTTTTTGCATTTCCAATCCTGCCACCCTATTCCATTTCTCACCAAGACTTGGACACTCAAAATAGCTTCCCCGGCCCATGATTCCTAACATCTTTGTTTTCTACAGAATGGCAGGTTTATGAAATTAAGTCTGATCATAAACACCTGCAAATCACCTGTAACTCTTAATAGCCTCCCTATTACATGTCAGGTCATGTCCAAAATTCTTGGCAAGACTAATGAGAATGTAACCTGGTACCCAGCTTCCCCTCTCCCTCTCTGCTAGGCTCAGCAAGTACAAGTCAGGGTCTCAAACTTGGAGCCACACATTAAGATTCTGAGCATCCTGGGGACATGATCTATCTTCATAATGCCAAGCCTAGTGGGATGAAGGTAATAGATGAACTTATAGGCACAAATTATCATAAAGTAAGGATAGCACATAGGGTGGCCAGCCATGAGGGAAGATGACTGAAGGTGAGACAGTAACATCTGAGCTGAAACCTAAAGGATAGTAAGAAGCCTCAACCCTAAAGCAAGGTAGGGTGAAAAAATGAACCATATCTAAAAATTCCCAAATTGGCCAGCAGCTCTAGAATATGGCCCATAGTAGCAGATGTGAGGATGAATGACCAAGCCCAGAGGCATGGGTGGCAGTGGTCTATGGAAGTTTCAGGAGAGGACCATCTATGTTAATGGGTGGAGGCAGGTGAAGAGGTAAATGGGACACAACTCTTCAGTCTGTATCCAGTACACAGAATTCCCCCAGACAATTAGTCTGTGGTACGAATTGGACTG
Organism: Papio anubis; assembly: GCF_008728515.1. Classification (NCBI taxonomy): domain Eukaryota; kingdom Metazoa; phylum Chordata; class Mammalia; order Primates; family Cercopithecidae; genus Papio; species Papio anubis. The sequence goes on along the minus strand of NC_044978.1, from coordinate 120,990,764 downwards.
GAATCCCCAGCTATCAAACTCTTGGCTCCAAGGTAAATATCAGAAAACCTGGAGGATATACTCTAAAGAAAAGCCCATATCCTAAGTCTAGCTGTGCCCTTCATCTAGTGGAGATGCATCTCCCCACCTCACAGATGGGCCCAGACAGGACTCAGGAGGTCCTATGATTCCCTGAGCAGGGAACAGTGAATACTCATGTGGGATGTCCTTTAAGTGCTTCTATGCTTCTGCTCCCACTCCACCGGGACCATGCCATCCTGGCCTGTTGCTGTAGGGTCTAGGTGCCTTTTCCTAGGAAAGGGAACAAGAATGTCCTACAGGCATATTAGCTTTTCTCCAGCCAAGTCTTTAGCAATAAGATGAGAGTCAGAAGTAAACCACAGCTTCTGTCACACGATAGGCATACAGGTATACAAGCCTCATTTAACACACCTGACATGAAGAGGGAGTTACCTGGGGTGTGAGGGCAGTCTACTCTAAGTTTACCATGTTTCTTTCAACTCTGAGCTTTCAACTCTGAATCAGGCCTTCAAAATCTCCAAAATGAAGTAGAAAATAAGGTTCTAATCATCTAGCAATTAACCAGTCAAATATACCTGTTTTATAAGGACAAGCAGTTTAGACATTCTACATCCAGAATCAAAGATTAAGACACCACCCTGGATACATTCTGCACAGACACTGCCCATGGTTGATGGGTATGCTTCATGTGGACCATCTCAATCTTCATCCCCTAGGGGCTCCCCAGCTTGAGTCTTCCCCTCAGAGGGAGGTGGACAGTTGAACCTGCCATCCCAGGGTCCCTCCTATTCTGGGGACTGAAAGGTCCCATATCCACAGCAGCTGCCCCAGTTCTGGCTGGGATCCCTATACTAAGGCTGTCTTCTCCCATAGCTGATTTTACTCTGCCATCCCCTCTGGATCATGCTATGAGACTAGTTTCCTCCAGGTGGCATAAGAATGGTTTACTCTCAGCCAATCTAAAAACCATATTGTAGGATTTTAGAGGAAAATGGCAGGAGACAGGACTAATGTGCGACTCCCACTTGGACAGGAAGAACAGTGTGGAGATTCACATCATGGGCTTTTACTTCAAGACCCAATGCAGGAACATACCTGGAAAACAATTCAGACCCTTTGAAAGCAGCAGCTTGCTGCAAGCTCCATGAGACAGCCAAAAAACTGAGCTCCTAAAGTGAGAGGGGGAGGTGTCTGCTTTCAAACACATATCCCCACTGAGGAACTTGAAAACCCAGATCACAGGAGGATTTAACCTTACCTAGAGCTGAAACTCATCTAGGGAGTGGAGTGAAATATATAAGTAGAAGCAGCCACTAGAAGAGCCCTACAGGCACTCCCAGTACCCAGCTCAGGCCCAGGGAAGCCATTCCTGGCCCTCGGGGAAGGGAGCCAGTGAAATTAGAGAGGGGCCACAGGGTGAAGGAAACTTCTAGCTGAAGTTTGTAGTAAATTAAGCATAAATTTTCCTGAGCAGAATCCAGGGAGGTGAACAGGCAGTTCAGATACAAGTAGAAGCTGCAGCCGATGGTTCATGAGCTGCCTGACAGCCCTGCTTTCTTTCTCATTGTGAAGGCTTGTAGCCTGGGGCAAGATCTCAGCCCTGCACACCTTCTGCCTGGATATAAACTCAGTGCTGTTGGCAAGGCACAGCAGGAGCAAGACTGGCCTTGCCGGCTACATGGGGGCTAGGTGAGGCCTGTCATTACCAGCTTTCTCCCACTTCCCTGGAAACCTGTATGACATGGCAGAGGCAGTCATAATCCCCCCAGAAACAGATCCATTGGCCTGAGAACCACCCCCATCCGCTCCCACAGTGGCTGCAGCAGCAAGCCCCACCCGAGGAGTCTGAGGCTCAGACTCACTTAGCTGTGACCCCACCTGATGTTTCTTTTCCTACCGGCTCTGACAGCCAAAGAAACTCTTGGGAGCTCGATGGCCCCACTATTCACCTGAGAAACCCAAGTACTCACCCAGACCAACACAGGGCAAGGATTATATCCTCTTATACTACTACAGCTGGTGCTCTTAAAAGCGCTACCTCCTGGCTGGAGGCTAATCCACAACCCATTACAGCAACTCATAACAGACCCACCCTGCTCCAGAGGAGAAAAGTTAATTCCACTGCCTGCAACACCCCTGGCTAAACAGAGGTCCCAAGTCTGTCCATGTGACAACTTCACTGCTTGCATGACCAGCATTGAAGAAAATCAGCTCACTAAAGCCAAGGACTCCCAGAGTCCACTTCACTCCCCTGTACCTCCACTGGAGCAGGTGCTGGTATCCAGAGCAACATGAAACTGGAACATATCGAAGGACTGTGTAAACATTCCCCAGCACCAACCCAGAGCCCATAGCCCTGCTGGGTGGCTAGACCCAGAAGGGCAATAACGATCACTACTGTCTAGCTCTCAGGAAGCCCCATCCCTAGAAGAGGGAGAGTACCACATCAAGGGATCACTGTGGGACAAAAATCTGAATATCAGCCCTTGAGTTCCAGATTTTTCCACTGAAACAGTCTACCCAAATGAGAAGGAACCAGAAGAGTTCTTCTGGTAATATGATTAGAGGTTCTATAATACTCCCAAAATATCACACTAGCTCTCCAGCAATGGATCCAAACCAAGAAATGTTTGACTTGCCAGATAAAAGAATTCAGAAGGTTGATTATTAAGCTACTCAAGGAGGTACCAGAGAAAGGTGAAAACTTAAGACTATATTTTAGAACTTTTCAGGCACCAAAAAGCTTTCAAGGTCACAACAGATATGCTTCAAGTTTATCGTTCCTTTTAAGATACATTCCCAAAGTGTCAGAATGTCTTAGGGAAGGATGAATAGTTTGTCATCTAATCCAATACATTCCCCTGTTAACAGGCAAGAATTCTACATGGGCAGGAAAATTCTAAGTTAGGATCCACCTACAACTAGTAGTTGTGATTGACTACAAGTCCAACTAGATTCCATTTTAAGATTTGCTTGCTTTATGTTTCTTAATGTAGCAACTAAAAGTTCGAGTTACACAGGTGGCTCACAATGTTGCAATTGGAGTTGCCCTCCAGGTCATCAGTAGGTAGAGCTCCCTGTGCTGAGAAGAATTAAAGCCTCAAAAGGATGATGTCTACGATGGCACCCAGTGGCAGCCATCTCAGGGTACAGATGCTTTAAGGCTTCAGCATGCCTGTCTCTGCGACCTGGCATTCTGGTCTGACCCTGGAAGGTTCTCCCAATTATATCTACTCCATTACCATTTTCAAAAAACACACCAAGACTCCTCAGCTCATTCAGGCTGTTGTATCTTGATCCAAATAGCCTCACCCCATTCATCGACCAGAAGATGACTTGGGTAATTGGAAGAGGAAAGAAGACAGACTTTGGTAGCATCTAAGCAGGTGCACTTGAGATTTAGAGCCTTAGTTTTACCACTTGGCCTCCCACAAGAGACTCAGAAGGTAGCATTACTTTGTTAAAAATGTAATGTTGATCAAACATGAAGACTCCAGAGTCTATCATGTTACCTCTGCCCTATAATTTAGAAATCTAAGTTTCTAGTTCATCGAGTTCCTTATTAGCCAGAGTTGTCATTCTAGTAGGCCAAATGGTTGGGTCAAGCTATGTAGCACCTGCCGATTCACATAGGCTATTGCTTGTCTGTTGCTGCCAAACAAATGACCCCAAATTAGCAACTTAAAACAGTTTCCAAGGGTTAGGAACACAAGCACAGCCTAGGTAAATGCCTCTGGTTCACGTTCTCTCATGAGGTTGCAATCCAGCTGTTGGCCAGATAGGTTTCCATTTGAAGGCTCAGTGTCAGGGGGATCTGCCTCCACGTATACTCATGGAAGCTGTCACACCTCAGAATGTCCACTTCCAAACTCACTCACAGGTGGTGAGCTTCAGCTCCTGACAGCCTGTTGGACTGAGGGTTTCTGCTACTTGCTGTGACGCTTGTATCCTCCATGGGATGATTCATAACAGCAGCTTGCATCTCCTCAATCAAAGAGAAAAAGACCAACTACAGAAGCCAGTCTATAGCCTGATCTTGGAAGTAATGTACCATCAACTTCTTCCATTAACTATTCATCACAAGGTGAGTCACTACCATCCACCCTGAAAGTAGGGTGCTTACCACATGTGAGGATCACGAGCTCTCACAGGTTGCCCACCCCACCACTAGGGCTATGCCATCTCCTGCGTCCTATCACTCCTTATATCTTGTACTTTGCCTCATGGCTCAGTTACTTTTGGACACCTCTTAAGTTTTAGACATCTGTTGAAGGGCATGAAAGTTTTCATCTGAAGTCAAGGGGTAATGGAGGTCCTGCTTGAGGCAGAGGGGCCGACACCACTCGGGATTTGGACCAGGAGTTGGTTTTTCCACATTGCAGTAACAGGCAGTTCCTGGAATCCCAAGAACCACCATAAACTGAATAGCTGATTTAAATGTTTCAGACTGATACTAATAAAGTCTGTACCTATGGGATCCATCCTCTAACCTATCATTTTGGTACACCTCCACACAGTTCACTTGCCTCTCCGTGGCCTCCGTGCTTTACTAGCACCTGGTTCTAGGCAGTTCTTGTTGACATTTCTGAAAGCTCAAAGTTATGACGTATTAGACAAGTAAAAATAAGTTAAAACTCCCACCCCTCTCATGGGTAGAGCCACTTTTGATCTCCTGCTTATACATGCAAGACTGGGACAGGACTGCTCCTGCCTGAGGAGTACACCAACCTGAGGAACCTGCACAGGTACCTAGAAAAGCCCTGCTCCAGGCAATTGACAAGTTCTGGCTTTATTGTTCTTCCTTGGATAGGCCTTTCAGAGTGGCCAAGTGCAGAAGGTAAAGATGAAAAGGCCTTAGGACAAGAGATATTGAAGCCTCAGGCTACCTTCGACCAAGGCAGAGAAAAGTCATGTAGTCCAAACCATTTAGACTTATATTGAACTACCATAATTTAAACATGCTACAATCAGATACAGAAAAGGCATTTTACAGTTCATCTTTTCATGGAAAAAAGGAATTAGGTATAGAAGTGTTTCTGAACACAGAGAAAAGGCCACATATTGCAAGCCCACAACTAACATACTCAGTAGTGGAAAGCTGAACACTCTTCCTCTAGGATCAGCAACAAGACAATTGCTTCACTACTTCTGTTCAGTGCAGTAGTGGAAGTCCTAGCCAGAGCAAGTGGCCAAGAAAGACCAAACGCATCCAAATCAGAAAGGTAAAGTAACGTTGCCATTGTTTGCAGACATCATATAGAAAATCCTAAAGACTCCACTGTTAAAACTAATGAGTTGTTATGTTGCAGGATACAAACATACAGGAATGTAGCATTTCTATACACCACACTGCCGCAAAAGGAACAATCTCACTTATCACAAAAAGACTTAGGAATGAGTTAACCGGAGAGAGAGATCTTCGTACAGAAAGCTGAACACTGAAATTTGAGATAAATGGGAAGATATCCCAAGCTCATAAGATGCAGTATAAAGATGTCCATAATACCCAAAACAATCTACAGATGCAAAATTCATTTTCATAGAAATAGGAATAGTCTTCAAATTCATAGGATAGCCTGCTAGGAAAACTTCTGCTAGAACAAACCTGGAGGCATACTACCTGATCTCAGTACCAAGTTAGTTATCTTAACAATATGATACTGGCATAAAAACAGACCAATAGGCCAACAGAACAGGACAGAAAGCCCAGAAAAACTCAAACATATGTAGTCAACTAGTTCAGTGGTACCAAGATGACGCCACAGGGAAATGTTAGATGCTTCAATTAAGTGGTTTTGGGAAAATGATTTCTACATGCAAAAAAGGAAATTGAACCCTTATACACAACTAATGGATTAGAGCCCTAAATTCAAGTCTTGAAACTAATGCCCCTGCAAGAAAACACAGAAGAGTTTGACATTGGTCTTGGCAATTTCTTGAATAAAATACCAAAAAGTATAGGCAACAAAAGCAAATTTAAGTGAGACTACAAACTGAAGAGCTTCTACACAGCAAAGGAAACAAAATGAAAAAGCAGCCTATGGATTTGCTGGAGTATTTGCAAACCACATCTAATAAGGTGTTAACATACGAAGTTTAGTCAATTCGCATCTCAATATTAATAAAACAACCCAATTTTTAAAAGTTGGTAGGAGCTAAGTAGGCATTTCTCCAAAGGTGACATACAAGTGGCCAGATATACATGAAGTGGTCCACATCTCTGGTCAGGAAAATGTAAATCAAAACCACAATGAAGCATCATCTCACATCTGTTAGGATGAATTTTCAAAGAGATAAGAAGGCTTTGGCAAGAATGTAGTGAAGGGAAGGAACCCTTGTCTGCTGTTGGTGGGAATTAGATTGGTACAGGTATTATGGAGAACAGTATGGAGGTTCCTCAAGTTAAGAGCCCAGCATTTCCTATTATAAGTATATACCCAAAGGAAGTGAAGTCACCTTATAACGATGCCTATGCTCCCATGTTCATTACAGCGTCATTCAGTCTTAGAAGGCAGTCCTGTAATTTGTGACATGGATGAACCTGGAAGATATTAAGTGAAATAAATCAAGCCCAGAAAGACAACTCATGATCTTATTGTGGAATCTAAGAAAACCAAAAATTGAATACATAGAAACATTCAAACAGTGCTTACAGAGAACAGGGGGAAGTAAGTTGTAAGTCAAAGGGTATAAAGTTGCAGTCATGTAGGGTAAGTCTAGACATCTAATATGCAACGTGAGAGCTATAGTTAATATCATGTTGTACACTGATTTGAGACAGGGTCTCACTCTGTCACCCAGGCTAGAATGCAGTGGGGCAATCTCAGCTCACTAACCTCAACCTCCCAGGATCAAGCAATTCTCAGGCCTCAGCCTCCCAAGTAGCTGGGAGTATGCCACTACATCTGGGTAATTTGTGTGTCTTTACTACAGTTTTGCCATGTTGGCCAGGCTAGTCTCGAACTTTTGACCTCAAGTGATCCGCCCCCTCGGCCTCCTAAAGTGCTGGGATTACAGATGTGAGCCACCGCACCCAGCCCCACTGATCTGAGATTTTAGGTACTCTCACCACAGGTTTATACAGGCTACAGAAGTGACATTTAAAAGGATAGACCATTACTGATAATTGTTCTGATGGTCCTGAAAAGTTTGATTCCTACAGATTCTCCTTAGTTTGATTCTTATATTAAACAGATGTTGGTAGTGTATTAGCCTCTGCACACTGTATACTACTTGGAGTTAAGTTTAGCCTAAAGCTACCTCCTTACATATTAAGTTCAGCCTAAAGGTTTCTCTATATTGTTAGTTACAATAAGTGGAGGTATAATCAAGACCACAGCCTATACTTGTGCCAGAGTTGGCCAATCAAATGTAGCCAACCATTCAAACTATTCATAATAAAGCAAATGCCAAGCTGCAACCAATTGGCTGTTTCTGTACCTCACTTTTTTTTATACCACTTTTTCTAAGTCTACCATGTGACTGCACTGGAGTGTCTGAGCATACTTTGGCTCAGGAGGCTGCCCGAGTCGTGAATCGTTCATTGCTCAACTAAACTAATTCGGTTGAAGTCTCTTATCAGAATAAAACTAGTCCTAGTCCTCTCATGGCTTCTGTCTGTTGCCAGGTATCCAGTAACTAAAGCTTAGTTCTATTTTGGGTAGGGGCTGGGGGTGGGGGGTGGGACGTGCTCAGCAAAGGCAGTGGCCCTACTAGGAAAGCTGTGCCAAGTACATTCGTGAGAGCGCAGACCAGGGACTAGAAAGCATAGTCAAGTTGACCAGATCACTGGGTTTGGAAGTCACAGGAATATTTCCAGATTCCTCTTCAGTTAGGGCTTTTTGCCCTGGCTGCTGGGAGCACTGCCAGCAGTCACCTCCTTCAGAGTTTGTCAGCTCCAAGGGTATGCCCTTCCCCCAGCAGACCTCATCCAGTTACTGACCACAATGGCCATACAAAGGTCTGCCAGTTCAAGACACCATGGAGTAACTGATGGGCCACATGCATGCCAGTGCTCTCTTGGGACTGGCCAGAGCATTTGTGCACCCACACCACAGGTTAACTTCCTCATGCAGTTCTTCCTTTCCCATCCCTTTAACAGGTTCTCTAAGTACTCTTCATGCCAACTCCACTTCAATCTGTCAACAACCCAATCTGCAACAATAAGCTGAAGGACCCTTGGAACATGATCCCTTTCTACTTGACTGGAATGCCTGTATCATTGCCAAGCCCTTCAACCGTCTTCTCAGATGTGTGTACTGCCCAGTTCTGGCACATGTAGGATATGTTCTTCCCATAGTTCTCTAGTTTCTGGTTACATACCAACTCACAGCTCATTAGGACCCCAGACATTTGTCTTAATGTGGACTAGGTTTAGAATGGAGTTCTAAACCTCTGGCATGACTTCTTTCCCAGTAATGGCTCCTGACCTAGGGAGTTTTGTGCTTCTTTCACCTATCCAGCCTAAATACATGTCTAGAAAGCCAAAGTTCTTACTACCTTCTTTATTAAGAAAACACTGCCACTGTGGGCTCAATGGTTCAGATACCATTTCAAACTGGCTTTACACCTTTAGGGATGCCAGAAAGGATCCTAATGCAGAGCTTCCAAAATAATGGATACAAGATATCCATCTTCCCACCAGTAAGGTGCCCAGAGAAATGATTGGAACTCAGTACTGCTACATCTTCCTCAGTACTTGAGTTCAATTCACTTTCTGCTTTTGTAAATTTAGCGGTATCTATTAGAAAGACACTAGACAAAGTCAGAACTCCATTCTAAACCTAGTCCAAATTAAGAAAATGGAGTACATATATAATAGAGCACTATCCAGCCCTAAAATGGGATCCTGTCACTTGCAACATGAATATAACTCAGTCAAATAAGCCAGGCACAGAAAGCCAGGCACATGTTATTTGTGGAAGCCAAGAATTACAACAATTGAACTCATGGAGAGAGTTAGATGGTTAGAATAAGACCTAGTATCTGATAGCACAACAGGGTGACTATAGTCAGTAGTTGTATGTGTTATACTAGGGGTGTAACTGGATTGTTTTTAAACACAAAGAATAAATGAGGGGATGAATACCCCATTAACCATTATATCATTATCCATTGCATGCCTATATCAAAGTATCTCATGTCCAAGTATCTCACGTACCCCATAAACCTATGTACTTACAGAGATAACTAAAGCTGATCTAACACCTCAGCTGAATTACCTTGGGGGAAGTTGTTTGCATGTAAGCTGCAGAAGTAGTAACACGCAGACTTAACCCTTGAGGAAGAAAAGTGTACTAGACTGCCTGAACCAGTTAAAGCATTGTAACTAGTATTCAAGTTTGAGCCTCTACAAGAGGCTAGAACCCTTGCTATAAGAAGTCACCATCTCTAAAGTTTGGGAGTTATTGGCAGAACTATCCAAAAGTTACTATGAAGTTGAAAGTGCACTGGGACAAAGTGGTAGGTACACCAGCAAATTCCACTTTCAGAGATTTCAAAAGGGTGTGCATGAGCTGCTATCTTCTGTGTCTCTACAATGCCTCCAACTCATGCTCATTGTTTTATCTGCTGTGCTTTAGTCACTGATCTTCCCTTACATTCGGGGTAGAGTCAGATGAGCCTTATTAAAAGTAATAGCAAAAACCGCAATTACAAAGGTACCATGCTGTGCAGGGACAGGTACTTTTGAAGAGCACGTCGTTTTCCATTACTGTGACTCCCATCCATTCACCAAGGTGTGGTCCCATTGACATGGGAGCTGACTGGCTTCCTTGGCACTGTGCTGTGCTTTAGCATCTGTTTCCCACTTAGGTTCTACTTCTGCTCAGAAAGTTTTTGATTTGAGTCATCTATTTTGAGATCCATTTTCCTTTTATTTAACCTATTGTTTCTTAAAGTCTGCTTCTATTCAGGGCTGTGTACCCAAGGTATTCCTTTAGGACTATCCTAGTCAATCGCTGCTGGATTCTTCTCTGCCAGAAAGCCCTCTCCGACATTGCCCAACTTAGGCCACAACCCAGAAGAGGTGTCTCGAGAACAGCTCTGCTGTGTGAGTGCTGCCATCCGTTCACACAGAACTCAGTTCCAGCACATCTGCCCCAGCTATCAGCCCTGTGACTTGTCTGATCCCACCACCCGCACCAGCCAGAATGGGAGAGGTACTCAGCTTCCCACATCTTGAGACATGAGACTTAGACCATCATCTAACAGCAATAGCCTATAGATTCAGACAACTTGTCCTAGGTACTGAGAACTATTCTCAAATATGAGGGTCAAGTGCTCTCGAGTCTGGTTTTTTGACCTGGTCAAATGACTCATGACAGAAGGGTCTATAGTAGTGCCTGCTATCCTTTAGGTGCATGCTTTCAGAGGATTCCAGGCTGTGAGTCTTTCTACTAGTTAAGATGGGGTTTCTGAGTGACAATGCTTCAGAAGGCAGACTTCATGGGAGACTCCCTACGTAGGATTGCACTTTGTCTAAATGAGGTGATTTCCCCATGCTTCCCCTGAAGAAAACTGACAACTGTCAACTTGTCTATCAAGGACCAATAACCCATAGATTTGCATGTAGGTGATATGAAGCCACTGTTCTATGGACCTACGTAGAAAACTGGATCTGCACAGGAAAGGGACCAATTATTTTGGTCAAAAGTGACAATTGAGCTGCACTGACTTAAAAGGGAATTCATTAGTTCAGGAATTAATGAGTCTGAATATAGGATTGGGTCCAAGTGCGGCTGCTTTAAGATGCTCAGTTTCACCTAGAACCAGATTTCCTCTATTTCCCTTCCCTGGTGTCATATTTGTACTCAGGGTGCACACAGGGCTATACCACCCCTCTGAGTGAGAGATTCCAGGTACTCCCCTTATGAGAGCAAGGCTCTAGACTATTGTGGATCACATATCTTTTCTTCTAAAAGCACTTCTTGAAACAGCCAGTTCCAGCAATATCTCCTTGGGTTTTAGTGGCATGCCCACGTAGATAAAAGTTGCACACCCATCCCTGAACTAGTCAGTAGTCATGGGGAGGTGGGTAGGCACGTGACATGTTCTAATAGGTTGGAGTGTCTGATCTACAGGGAATAGTTTAAGAATGTCAGGAGCATATTTTTCTGACAGTGTGGGAATAGATGTCAAGGAAGCATTAAATGTGTCTTCTGTAAGAAAAATTAAGTGCAGAGTCAATAGGCCTTGAGTTTAAGAGTCTACTGTATCCCTTCACCTCTGGTCTTCACATGTCTACAAGTGTTAACACCTTCACTTTTGCTGTAGGAAGACTGCCTTTTGAATGTTGGACCCATCTTTCCCACACTCACAAGGAGTCAGAAGTACCCAAGAGTTTACATACACCCCTCAGAACCAGTGCCACCATTAAGGCGCTTATAAAGCCTAGGACTTTGCCATCACAGGCTTGCTTGGCTTCTTACCAGCCCCAGTTGTGCCTCCTCACTCCCCTTCACTTGTTTGTCTTGGAAGTATTTCCTTCATTACTTCCACACAAGTCTGTTTCTGAGGAGCCCTAATTAAATACAGTACTTGGTCTCGCTTGCACTTCATGAGTCAAGGCACTTTATTTTGTCGATCTGTTCATTAGTATGAGTGAAAAGAAGTGACTAGAGTTTTTCCCTTTGAGCTCCAAGCTTCCTGGGGACCCCTCCATCAGAGGCTGTCAGCGCTCTGTCAGCATCCCCTCTCCCAACTCGAACTTACTCCCTTCTTGGTAAGTTAATAGGAATGCAGCTGCCAGTACCTGTGTCTTTTAAGTCTGCCCTATGAGCCCCAAGAGCATGAGAATTTATATCCCCACTGTAGCTGGCTTTATCCCATGTCAGATAGGGTGAGAAGGTATAAGTATCTCTGCTCCATAGCTGATTAAAAGCTGAAGTATGACCTATACTGTATCCAGAAGGTCTCTGCCCAGTTGAGCTGTATTTACCTCTCTCAGACTCTGGTATCACACCTTTGAGTCACCACCTCTTGTCCACCCGACTTGTCACTCCATGGTGTTTTACTTGGTTATGCAGTAGCACCTCAAATTATCTTAAGGTCTGCTTCTGGATAACAAAGTATGACCTACTCCAAATTCCTGATACCAAGCCACATTTTGTATGGACACCACCCTGCTTCTGACCAAGCTTCTATAAACAGCAGAACCATTCCATCCAGGCAGAGGATGTAGTCAACCATCTGGTAGACTTTCATCTGAACACCTATATCTTATCACCTGCTGGCTTTTAGTTTGGCCACAAGGATGTGGCCCTAAAAGGCATGAACTTTTCTAGATCTGGCAGAAAAAGTTGTGAAGGTCCAAAGGCATCCCAAAATTACTAAGTCAGATAGTTGCACCCTCTTCCAAGAATGAATGGGGGTCACATTCTGGATCCAAGGGAGGAAGATCTGAACCAGATGCTACTGGATCCACATGCCCTGGGCTCAGCAAACCATGCAGACATCCATCCCTGTGATTTCCTGAAGCACCACTTCCTGAAGGAGGTGAGAGGCCTTAGGAAAGCGACCACCTTACAGTGTGGACAAGTGGACCTAGACTAGAAGGTGCCTTTTCAAAAATCTCTACCTCAGCCACAAGTGAAAGCCACCTGAAATCAGGCACCTGCAACACCAGCTTTCCCAATCTTCAGCTATTACCCAGAATCCTGGTGCTTTTGTGCCTCAAAGCAATTAGCAGTATGTTTCAGGTGTTTTCAGGTAAGCCCTTAACTTCAATATATCCATCAAGTTATACTTCAAGTTGAAGAAACTTCCATATAATATCCCCAAAAGCTAAGATACAGTATCCAGTAACCAAGTGGTAGATGTAACATGGCCCCTGCCACCACCTGCTGTGACCCACTTGTAGAAGTGCTTCTTGTCCCACAGCTTTAGCATCTTCAGAATTAGCTCCTGATCCCCAGAAGAACACATCCTCTGGAGCTACAAAGTGAGTTCCATAGAACCAAAAGGTACAATTTGGTCACTTAGGCTTTTTGTACCAGTAGACCAGGAGGCAGACAGGAGTTACTCTACTGGCAGGGGTCAACAATCCTGGTTATGATGAAATAGGTCTCTGCTACACAAAGTGAAGGAAATACAGCTGGATTTGTAGGATTTACTGGGTGCCCCTTAGTGCCAGCATTCGTGGTGACAAAAGCAGTTATTGCAGCAACATAAGACGGTCTGATAAGAGATGCGTGGGTGCTCAGACTTCTTGGATAAAGCTCTGAGTGGCCCTACTGTGTAAAGCAATCTGGACCATCAGAAATACTGGCTGAGGGTAGAGGGGAATCTAGATTGTAGTGTGAGGGAGATGAATAGCCATTAGTCACAGGACTAGTTGCAGCTGTGGGGAAGAGTAGCTTCTCATGCTCATGTTATTGTAATATTTGTAAAGGGTGGTTCTTCAGATGTTGACCTGTCAAGAGGAAACAGTGAACTCAACGCTGGATCTGAGTGGGTCCAGATATGTACAAGGTAGGTGAAGCAGACACTCAGTTTCTCTTGCATATTTGCTAAGGGCACCCAGAGCTCGCCTGCAGACACTTCCACATGCTGATAGATCATGAGCAGGCTGGAACGCATCAACTCAGAAAAGCTATTGTTCCTAAGCAGTCAGGAAAGATCCTACGCAGAATGGAATCCACAGGCACAGGTGATGCCACTGTCCACAGGTGGAGCTTAAAGATAGCCCTGATACATCTGAGTCATAGTGGCTCATATTGCATCAGGTTCAGGCTGTCCAGGATATTCTTAGTAAAAGCTAGATTGGGGCTTTAGCTACATGTGCAAGATACAACTACACTGTAAAACCCTTTCAAATCAACACTTGGATTAGTATCTTCATAACTGGGCACTAGCCTATCTACTTCAGCATACCAAAAAAACCATCACACCTGGTAAGTAGGTTGGTGTAGTTTTAGAGAAAGATCACCTGAAGTGTGTTAACACATTTGAGAACCCACTTGGAGTTTGATGGGTTTTGAAAAGCTGCATTAAAGATGTCCAACTATTCAACAGTATCTGGACATACTACATTAGCAAGCTGTTGACTTATCTTAAAGTGTGCTGTTTGTGAGAATGTTAAAAATGAACATGATTTTGAAGATATGTAATCAACATAAATGCCCAAGTGATAGACTGGATAAAGAATATGGTACACATACCATGGAATACCCTGCAGCCACAAAGAACGAGATCATGTCCTTTTCAGGATCATGGATGGAGCTCCTGGAGGCCATTATCTTTAGTAAACTAAAGCACGAACAGGAAACCATATACATGAATCCACGCTTGCACTTAAGTGGGAGCTAAGTGATGAGAAACATGGCACAAGGAAACAGACACTGGGGTCTACTGAAGTGAAAGAGGGAGAGGATCCAGAAAACTAGTGGGTACTAGGCTTAGTACCTGGGTGCCAAGAGCTGTACAAACCCACATGACAAGTTTACCTATAAGCCTGCACATGTACAACCTGAAGCTTAAACATGATTAACAGCTTTTCTATTACCCCTGGTACACAAACCATTGATGTGCACGTGATTGGTTATCTGAAACCTCACTGAGGTTGAGTTGCTTTTTCAGTTGTCCAATCCGTGTGCTGTTTACACTGATCCAAATCAGTTGTATGAGACTCTTGTGAGACTACTTTGGGGTAGTGTGGGCTGGAGAGTTGGGGAAAGGCAAGACGTCCACTTGGGGAAGAGTGGAATGTGTGGAGTCACTCTGGCTCATTTAGTGCTTTTCTTGCTTGGGAGTTGGCTTGGTTGTGCTGGTGGTGTCATGAAGCTTCCCATTCCTGAAGGGGCCATAGCTTAGTGCCAGAAGTAGAGAGGCAGTGGGTTGTCATTCCTCAGCCAAAAAATCCTAGCCCAACAGGCCCCTGTCAGGTCCTTGGGTAGAGATTACCAAGCCCTGATTAAGAAGTGTGAGTTTCCTATTGCTGCAGAATTACCCTTAAGTGGCCCAACTTAACACAAACTTGTGTTTTTGGTAGAAAGTACCAAGTCTAACAGTACCTTCAAGTTGCAGCCAAACTATAGATAAACACCTTACAACTCTGCAGGTCAGGTGTGAAGTTAATCTCACTGTGCTAAAATGGAGACGTGGGCAGGGCTGTATTCTAGGAGATTCATCTTACCTCCTCCAGCTACTTTTCTAAGGCTGCCTGTATTCCTTGGTGCATGGTCCCCTTTCATCCTTAGTGATTAAGGGCCTAAAGGAACAGGATTTGAAGATCAAAAAAATGGAGCCGAGAATAGGCACATGGATCTACCCGAGGGCTCGGGCACAAGATCTGCATGCTTGTCTCAATTAAAGTATCTACTACAGAAGCAGGGCTCCAAGTATCACCTTGAAGTGAGGGACCACATTGTACTCCTGAGGTGAAAGACACCTGATCACAATATCCATCATCCTACCATATATACCACCATCACACCGAAGCTGGTCTTGCATGTATCTTCAGGAAGTCATTCCTGCATCCTAATGTGCTGACTTAGTGATAGTCTATGCACCTGTGGGCACTGTCCTCCAGAATGCATCTAACAAATTGAACCAATGACTACATCATACATTGTTCCCAGCCCTGTGTATTGGTGATGAAGCAATGATCACTTTAACTTCTTTTACTATCATTCCCAATAACCCACTTGAGAACTATGCCTGAGACTGAGCAATTAGTTGTCTTCAAAGTATTTCAGGGAGCTTCCCGAGGACACAGTTCAATAAACCCACAGTTAGGCTACCATTTTGGACTCAAACCAGTAGTCCGGCAGGGATGGCACAGTTCTACTTTGCTGACAGTAATTAGCCCTATCACGGTGAGTTTGGGTTGCTGTTACTAGGTGGCGGCAGGAATTGGCAGGTCTACAACTCAGGGGATTTGAAGGAGAGTGTCTTGGTGCTCAGTGAATTGGCAAACTGCAGCAGCCATGGCCTAGTAAAGGTGAAGTACCCAGAGGCTCAGATCTCAGGGATGAAGGTTTAATTTATTCCACTGGGCAAGATATTTGAACAGGGACATTCTATAAAATCCCTCCTGAAAAATTTGCAACGAAGTATAGAAGAAACATGGAAGAGCCTTAAAGCTTTAAGAGCTGAACACTAAACATTAAGTTTAATATACTATAGACCTCATAGCCATTGTTCATGAGTTATGTTACTACATATAGACTAACAGCTTTGTGGCACCTAATGACTTGGCCACAGGTACAATTTGAAGCACAGGTGACCTCAGACTTGGCTGAACACCCTTGTGAACTTCCTAGAACACAAGAGCATTAAGAGACTTGTGAGGAGCTACTACAGGCCATTTCTCACTTAGCTTCCTGATCTAAGGAGGCTGTCATGAACCCATTTCATTGCTTCTAGAGTATTCATGAAGTAATGGAGATCAGAGTCTACTAAGGTGCAAACCACTTGACCTAGCTCTTAGGGCAAGTCCGTTCTTTACTGCCTATGAGACAGATGTCAAACTTGCACCAAGAATGCAGGGATAAAATACTAAAGAGGAGCCAGTATCGGTCTGGGTCCTATGCAAACAATGTGTAGGAAGACAAGTTGGGGATAACCTTGACTCCTAAAGTGCAGGCCCAGATGGATGCAGTGGAGGTTCTCTTGGTAATAGAAATACTCAAGGGAGAACTTTGATTAGAGTGAAGGGTTTCTCATTACTCAGCCACCAAACATGGCTTACTGCCAAGGGAACAATGTTAAGTCAGCCTCTTCTGCTTTTAAAGGCAACAAGCAGTTGAATGTGCTACTTCAGTTTGTCAGCTAACCCCAAAGCTTTGAGACCTGAGAAAAGAGCCTCGCAGCAGGTCCAGCTTGGTTTGCTTGCACATTTGATGATTCAGCTCCGAACTGGAGCCTATAAAGTCTTAGGAGTCACCTTCCCTAGTAAGGACAGGCTCAAATAGTTCTGGAGACTTAACAGACATCATGGTGATTGTAGTTAGTAGTGTATCATATACTTGATATTTGGGAATAGATCAAGTGTCCCAGAAAACAAAGTATGCAAGGTGGTGGACATTTTAGTTTAGTGTGGTAAACACCTCAGCACATATTGAAACACTTTTGTACTTTGAGACGGAGTTTCTCTTGTTGCCCAGGCTGGAGTGATCTCGGCTAATGCAACCTCTGCCTTAAGTGGATTCTCCTGCCTCAGCCTCCCAGGTAGCTGGGATTATAGGTGTGCGCCAATACGCCTTTTTTTTTTTTTTGTTAAGTAGAGATGGTTTCATCATGTTGGGTCAGGCTGATCTCGAACTCCTGACCTCAAAAGATCCACCCTGCCTTTGCCTCCCAAAGTGACTTTGAACATCTTAAATGCCATTTTCATCTGCCTATTATACTTCAATAAAGCTGCAGGCCTGAGGGGGAGGCTCACATATCAGGCACTTCACAGTAAGATTCGGGGATTCTTTTTCCCTTCTAACATGGTTGGCAGAAGTTATACAAATAAGTCATTTTTTCCACAAGGACCTTGTCAGGAGAAGCGAAGACTGGCTTCTGGTTTTGTTATATCCAAGTATGTTCAGATCTAGTTAAAGAATGAGGAGTAGCAGGGACAAAGTGTCCTGAAGCAGAGATGAGCACAAAATGCATTAGGTCAAAGAAAGCAAGCAAGCTACACACATCTGCAAGTTTTTCTAGGGCTGTGCTTAGCAGGAGTGTCCTGGCTTAGACACAGGAATATTGGTAAAATGAAAGGAGACTGTCAGCAAAAACTATTGCTATTCATCTGTGGCTTCATGGAGCTAACTGGAAATGGCCAAATCCACCTCGATTTCAGTGCTCTCTGGGTACTCCACTTGAAGGGTATCAGGGCCATTTAGTTTCACACTGCTAGTGTGGCATTTAAGATGCTGGGAAGGAAGCCTTGGTTATTTCCTAGTGTCTGTAGAGAGGACCTTATCAACCTGTTTCAACTTTTGACACCTTTGATATTAGGCATAGACTGATGGATTCCCTCTTAATACCTGGGATGGGCTGCATTTCCCCCTGCCTCACTGGATCCTACCTGACATGCAGTCTTGAAACCCACTGTCAGGAAGCAGCATACTCATGACGAAAACAGCATCCACCCAAATTGGGAAAGAACACTTGCTTCGAGGGTACAAGCAGCTTGCCTCTTACAGACTGAGGGACTTAAGGGCAACTCCCTTTCTTACTCTGGCCAGAGGCATTTGGGAAGTGAAATCTCCTTACTCCTGCTGTCATCTTAATCTACTCTGGTCTGGCATTCCCCCCTTTATGGGACAACCTGATGCCTCAAGATCATGGAGGTGGCCATTCCTTCAGTTCATGTACTATGCCCCATTATGCTTAGGCCAGCTGAAGCTAGTAGAACCCAACTACAGTAGGGTAGAAAGCGATTACTAGTAATGCCTATCTTTTTCCTGCAGTACAAATGTACCCAGAGTCATCACTAGCCTACAAGAGTGAGAGCTAAGTTCACAGTAGGCATTGCAGGTTTTGTGACCTAAAGGTTAAGGTTTAAGAATCCAGCTGGCTCTAGAAACAGGTCTACTATACAAAAACCAGCACATGAGGTGCTCCATACAATCTGGGAGATGCTCTGCCAGCAAGCACAGGGGTAGATCCAAAGCAATCACACCAGACCTCACTCTTCCAACCTAGGAAATGACTCGTTGGGCTCTAAAATGGCCTAACATTGCCTTGGAAAGGGTCGTTTAGCAAAACGTTCCCCAGGACTATGAAAGAAGCCTTTTTCCAGGAAAAGCCTGCTCTCAGGAGCTCCCACTGGGATGTTCACACTCTAAAGCACATTTCCACAGTGCTAGCGGAAAGCATTGACAGGGTCAGGACATGGTCTGCTGGGTCTGTTTGCTTAAAGCCAAGTTCCTGGTTGAGTGTTCAGTGTTTGGCAGGGGTATCTAGGCAGGACGCAGCCCAGAGAGGTAGTAGTGTACAGATACCCCGTATTGGCTTCAGTGTTATGACCAGGTTTGCAGTAGTGGTCTGCTTTATCAGGATACTTTACAATTAACAGTCAGCTAAGATGTGGAGAAAGGAGTTAAAACTGGAGATTCACCAACAAAGCTCAAGGGAAAGTGGAGTCAGAAGGAAGGGATTGGAGGGACAGAAAGATCCAAGGCCTAGGAGTCAGAGGCCTACATACATGTTAAGGACATTTAGAAGGACAAAGATTAAATCCAAGTAGAACATGGTTCAGATAGTTAGCACCAGCCATCTAAGGCAGTGTTTCAGACGGGGACAATCTTGCCCCACCCCCCTCCCCGCAGCACATTTGGTAATGTACATAGCCATTTTTGGTTGTCAGCAGGGAAAAGGGGATGCTACTGGTAACTAGCAGGTAGAGACCATGGATGCTGCTAAACATTCCACAATGCACAGGACAGACCATCCCCAAGAATTTTCCAGCCCAAAATGTCAATATCCAGCCTCAAATTTCAGATTGAAGAAATTGGTAAATTGTTGGATGGGTCATTCAAATGGATATTAACGTAGTCAAGGATGGCAGGATCTCAGGGCAGAGGATCCTTTTAGTTGCCTTGATCTTCATATATCTCATGTCCAAGGCCATTTTACCATGTTGACCAACAGTACAAACAGTTCTTAAGAGCAAAAGCCTCAGTAAGAAAGCTCATAGTGTTTAAAACTAGGCTGAATAAACTTCAGAACAATTTTTGGAGAGCCTAAGACTACTAAAGCCCCTCTCCCAGCTCTAACAAATAATGGCTTTGTGAAGAGTTTCACAAGCAATGTGCTTAGGTTTTAGTGACTCGAGTAATCTTGACAGTTGAAGAGGGTAGCTGGTTAAAAGCTGACTGGAGTTCTAGGGGCATAGCAGAAGGGAAACAAGTCAGAATAGGTGTACAGGACAGATGACTGGAGGCATATTAGGTTACTGGCCAAGCCTGTCAGTTGCAAATCCTGTTGTAGTCAGTAACCTCCAAGTTCTAGGGGAACTCTAGGACTATGTTGTACTACTTAACTATGACATGGTACTCGAGTCTGAGGTGGTTATGAAGCTACAGGTGAGACCAGTAGAGTCAGTTTAGAAGTTCTACAGCTTATGTGCACCTGCTGAGATGCTCAACCTCACCCCCTCCTAGGCCTCCAACCACTCGCTCAGACACACTGGAGCTATTTTCCTTCTAGGTGCCTGCATGGTTTCAACCGGAGACCTCCCAACCCATGTGCAGTCCCTAGCTCTTCCTTCCATTGTAGGAGGAAGCACCATACAGGGGAGACTGAGTCCTGAACATTTCACACCAAGTAATATCCCAAACAGGAGCTCCCCATCATAAGCTAGATTTACACCAGATCTAAATCCTAAGGTTAGGTAAGACATAACTCACTTTTCCCCTCCCAGGTTTGTTTTTCTATTGTATCCTCAATTAATGGCATTACCACACAGCAGTGCCCATATCAGAAGCCTGGAAGCTGATTGTGTCTATTACTACCCACTCATGGCATAAGATCTGAGTTGACATTGCTTTCTAGACACCCAGAGCATTATGGCCACAAGTTAAAGTACACACACACAGGGGTTACAACTATCTTCCATTTGAGAAATAGATTGCAACCTTAAATTATATCCCAGTACAGACTGAGGAAATGGAGTTCTTGCAGATATTTGGCTGGCAGTTGGTCCACTAGGTCTGAAGACCCACCCAGAAGTATTTCCCCTGAGTATACAATTGAGATTGATGTGCTTGTTGTTTGAATAATCCCTGTGTTGGGTCCCTGGCATGTGAAGTAAGAGCATCACAGCAAGGCCAATTGGAGATTTCTGAAGCTGTCCCTACCCTAGCCAAGATATTAAGTCACAAGTATTGCACCACTGTGCAGGATGGTCAAGATTCGTGCCATGCTTAAGTATCAAGCAAATAGGGTTAGTGGTCCTTATCTGTGCAATTCTGCATTCTAGCCCATGATGAAATTAGATACTAGAGGATGATTAAAGCACTGCAAGTTCAACCAAATGTCTGGCCTGGTTCCACCAGCAGTAGACCTGGTCAGCTACTTTGTATCACAAAGGGCCTAAGGTGAGAATGCACATATACATACGTGGTTCAGTGACATAGCTTTCCAGTCAGCAGCCTGGAACAAAGGACTGAATGGTCAGAGACAAGATTTGGGTAGAGGAATGTGGATGGACATAGTAAGGATAGGTATGAAGTGTGGAGCTGTGTGTCTCACATTAACACCCATCAGGAAGGGTCCATCTTGGAAAAGATACTAAAACTTCCTTGACCTGGCTGAGACTGTATTGCAGACCCATATTGCAGACTGGGATTCTACCTGTTCTTCCCTTCCCTGGTTCCTTGCACAGGTGTTACACCTGTAAGAACTGAAGATTCTCCCTTGCTGCTCCTGTTCCATCTCCCTTCTGCCCCCTACCCCAATTTTTACCCCCTGAGTCTCTTTGCACTTAACTACAAAGGATCCAAACTGACACCATAGAAGTTGTTCTTCCAAAATCTGCTAGGAAGAACATCCAAATTGCCTTTAAATGCATTCCCTAGGCCTACAGTCAGCAATCCCCTAACCACGGGCCGAGATGCAGAATCTAATCCAAGGCAGACTCATCCACATGCCTTGGAAAACCCACACACAATTATGCTCAAGGTCAGAATTGACAAAGTTGGCCAAAATTCCCTAGATCCTACTGGTAAAGGGTTGCACCATCTGTTTAAGATTGGAGAAGAGCAAGAATCCAGCCACAATCCATAGTCAAATTCACAAAGTTTCCTGAAATTTACCCATGTTTAAGAGCTCCTCTAACCCTGTGCTGGGAAGTTCCTCTCACCCCTCAAAATGTTTGTTACTTCTGGGAAAGCAGCGAAAGACTTCCAACTATCTGTTATCTTGCCACTCTAATAATTTCTCCACCCCAGACTTGGCCACAGAGGTATTGCTAGAAGCAGTTCCTTTCTTCCCTTAGTGTAACCCACCCAATCTGATATTCCCACCAAACAAAATGAGGACCTTAGAGGTCTTTCCTTCAAGCAATCCCTAGTTTGGACTCTGAAAGTACTCCTAAACAGATGACTTAAGTATTGTATGAGAAAGCTGTGAACACCATCTGCAATTCTATGAAACCTGAAGGTGTGTAATGTGCCAGGACCTTCTGATTAGACCAAAATTATAGACACTCAGTCTCATGGAGTCAGGACCACTGTGTGCCAAACTAGCATGTGTGGGAGGAGATGCTTACCTAGAGATTCTATCAAACAGCTTCTGAGACCCCATTGCCCAAGACACTCACTTCCGTATGCAGAGGACCTGGCTGAGTTCCAGGTCTGTCTTGCCCAGATAGCGGTACTCCTCTCCGTAGCAGGGTGCGGGGGGAAGGGGGCGGCAGGGGGAGTCTGATCCTGTTGGTTCTAATGCCACACTGTTAGGGAACCTAGAAGCCTTTGAAGACCCTCCGACTGGCCTGTACCTTTTACATGCCAGCATGGAGCCCTGGATACGGGGCCAGCAGCAATATGTAGGTAGTGTGCCACAGCAAGACTGCTATAGAAATTCAGGGCTTAAGTGTCTGAGGTACCATTCACTTCACTTTCCCCAAGGGGTTCTGAAAGTAATCAGGAACTACACCTGAAATCAAAATCAGATGAGCTTTATTTCACTGGATCAGAGGACCAAAGTTGGAAGTGGGCTCCCGAACTAGGCTGAGCAAGTCTTCTACCATTGAGTAAGGTAAGCCCACTCAGTGAGCAACCCTTCCATACACATTCATGAAGTAAAACAAGTACCATAAAACTCATGAGGGCAGATCTCTCTAGAAGGGTTAACTACATATGCCCCGTGAGTTGTTCCTGGTCTCATTAACCCCATCCAAGTTCTTTATTACTATACTTTAAGTTCTAGGGTACATGTGCACAACATGCAGGTTTGTTACATATGTATACATGTGCCATGTTGGTGTGCTGCACCCATTAACTCGTCATTTACATTAGGTATATCTCCTAATGCTATCCCCCTACCCCCTACCCCCTTTCCCCACAATAGGACCCGGTGTGTAATGTTACCCCTTCCTGTGTCCAAGTGATCTCATTGTTCAATTCCCACCTATGAGTGAGAACATGCAGTGTTTGGTTTTGTTCTTGTGATAGTTTGCTGAGAATGATGGTTTCCAGCTGCATCCATGTCCCTACAAAGGACACGAACTCATTTTTTATGGCTGCATAGTATTCCATGGTGTATATGTGCCACATTTTCTTTATCCAGTCTGTCACTGATGGACATTTGGGTTGATTCCAAGTCTTTGCTATTGTGAGTAGTGCTGCAACAAACATACGTGTGTGCATGTGTTTATAGCAGCATGATTTATAATCCTTTGGGTATATCCCCAGTAATGGGATGGCTGGGTCAAATGGTATTTCTAGTTCTAGATTCTTGAAGAATCGCCACACTGTTTTCCATAATGGTTGAACTAGTTTACAGTCCCAACAACAGTTTAAAAGTGTTCCTATTTCTTCTCCACATCCTCTCCAGCACCTGTTGTTTCCTGATTTTTTAATGATTGCCATTCTAACTGGTGTGAGATGGTATCTCGGGTTTTGATCTGCATTTCTCCGATGGCGAGTGATGAGCATTTTTTCATGTGTCTGTTGGCTGTATGAATGTCTTCTTTTGAAAAATGTCCATCCATATCCTTTGCCCCCCTTTCTGATGGGGTTTGTTTTGTTTTCTTGTAAATTTGAGTTCTTTGCAGGTTCTGGATATTAGGCCTTTGTCAGATGAGTAGATTGCAAAAATTTTCTGCCATTCTGTAGGTTGCCTGTTCACTCTGATGAACAGTTTAATTAAAGCCCATTTGTCAATTTTGGCTTTTGTTGCCATTGCTTTTGGTGTTTTAGACATGAAGTCCTTGCCCATGCCTATGTCCTGAACAGTATTACCTAGGTTTTCTTCTAGGGTTATGGTTTTAGGTCTAACGTTTAAAAGTCTAATCCTTCTTGAATTAATTTTTGTATTAGTAGTAAGGAAATGATCCAGTTTCAGCTTTCTACTTATGACTAGCCAATTTTCTCAGCACCATTTATTAAATAGGGAATTCTTTCCCCATTTCTTGTTTTTGTCAGGTTTGTCAAAGATCAGATGGCTGTAGATGTGTGGTATTTCTGAGGGCTCTGTTCTGTTCCATTGGTCTCTGTTTTGGTACCAGTACCATGCTGTTTTGGTTACTGTAGCCTTATAGTATACTTTGAAGTCAGGTAGCATGATGCCTCCAGCTTTGTTCTTTTGGCTTAGGATTGGTCTTGGCAATGCGGGCTCTTTTTTGGTTCCATATGAACCTTAAAGCAGTTTTTTCCAGTTCTGTGAAGAAAGTCATTGGTAGCTTAATGGGAATGGCATTGAACCTATAAATTACCTTGGGCAGCATGGCCATTTTCACAATATTGATTCTTCCTATCCATGAGCATGGAATGTTCTTCCATTTGTTTGTGTCCTCTTATTTCACTGAGCAGTGGGTTTGTAGTTCTCCTTGAAGAGGTCCTTTACATTCCTTGTAAGTTGGATTCCTAGGTATTTTATTCTCTTTGAAGCTATCGTGAATGGGAGTTCATTCATAATTTGGCTCTCTGTTACTGGTGTATAAGAATGCTTGTGATTTTTGCACATTGATTTTGTAACCTGAGACTTTGCTGAAGTTGCTTATTAGCTTAAGGAGATTTTGGGCTGAGACAATGGGGTTTTCTAAATATACAATCATGTCAATCTGCACACAGGTAAGATTGAAGGGATAGAGAAAAGCAGACTAGATAACTTAAGTGTTTCAAAAAATAGGAAATCGCATAACTTCACATGGTATCGTAGTTGATATTGCATATCTACAAGACATACCTTTTGAATTAGAACATTGGATTTTGCTTTCCATCAAAAGATTCATGTATAGGAAAAATTCACATCTGGAATCCATTTGTTTTGCAGGAAGATAACTGTAGTCTTCTAAGATAAGCCATTGTAACTAGCAGGTGATGAAGGATTAGAGATGAGTTTAAAATAAATTATTACTTCATTTTAAAAGTTAAATATACCCTGAGTCTGCTACAATGGCTTTAAATTCTTCTGTTCTGGTCAACATACTTCTGAGGCATGAGAGATTGGCCTCTACTGTGAAAGCTATTAAAACGAAGCCTTTTCATTGTTTTCCTCCCAGTAGCATTGCTATCACTCCAACCTAGATTCAATAGGTTACACAAGCTTTGTCACATGAACTCAGTACATTAAGTACCATATGCACAATAGTCATTCTGTCCAAGAACATTAAGATACACCTCAGTTGCCCTAGATAACTATCATTGTACATTCGTAGTCATCACCTGTCGACTGTATGTTCTTCCAACGAACCATATATTTCCTTCCCCTTTGTTTTCTAGGGTGTGGTTTTAACAAAATTTGGCATTTTCTATTTATTGTATTTTAACAAAGTATTGGTCCATGACAGATCAGAACCAAATTGATCTTTTAGGTAGTCTCAAAAGTTTGTCGGGGTCATTTCAACTTTAACTGTGGTCAAGAGCTATTAACTGACTAGTAGATCAGCCATTTCTAGGCACTAGGCCAAAGTCCTAAGCCTTCCTCCATCCAAGCACAAGAAGGTGTTTAGGGAAAAAAGGTTTCTCAAAACCAGCTCAAGATTTGCACCTGTGTCTATTCTCAAATACCTTGAGCAAATGAGAACAAAGCAATTAGCCTTGGCTGGAAGGGATGGAGGGATTGTGTTGATAATGCCAACCCTAGAAGCATCTTAGAAGAGGCAAGAGAAGAGGCCTAAACAATGAAGGGTGAAGGCAAAGCTGCCAGAGAGGACCTAATGGGGCCTACCCTCATGTTTGGAGCCTTGGACTGTGTTCAGGAATTAGACACATGGGGTCTTGCCACTTGGAAACATAAGGCAGCACAACCAGTTTTAAACACATCTGCCAACAGGGGGCGCTTAGTAACCATAAAAGCTTGACTTAGTTGCAAAGCCATGACTTTTTGCTAACTCTTGAGAAAAGTGAGTTGGAAGTAAGGATGCTCCCTGTTTGGAGAGTGAATGCTTTACCACAGCGCCTTAGACACCTTTGAAACATTTTTACTCAGAGTCGAATAGAATAAGCTACTTGGTCTCAATTTCATACTGTTCAAGAGCACAGGTGAGCCATGGCTATCTGCTGTGCCGGTTAGATATGCAGTCATGTAAGCTTTTCTTAGGACCAGTTCAGCATGGTTGTGGGACTTTGTCATATTGGAAGGTCTGATCCCAGTTTGAGGGGTTTCTCCCATCGAGACCCATTACCCCAAGGGCTTTCTCCTAGAGTCCCTGCTGCTGCTAGGGACAGTCACAGGACAGCCTCTAGCAATCAGAGGCACCAGAAGGACTGTTTCAGAAAGGCACAAGGAGTCAATGGGTGGAACCATTTTAGAGCAGGGCAGCTACTTAAGTTGGTGGGTTTAATATGGAGGAATTGGTGAGCATGAGACCAAAGCAAGTCAAACTCCTGCTACACTGAGTTCTGGATATTATCGCATGTTTTACTCACTAGTTTAACCTGAAAGCAAGGAAAAACTTGTTACAAGAATGAAACAAAAGCTACATGCTTAGAAGGGTCCAAGTTTACCAAGATTGCCCAACAACCCCGTTTTTCTGGCTTCTCTCCCCTCTGCAATATTTGGGAGTTGGAAAGATACATCAGAAGTCAGTGATAAGTTTGGAGACATGGTTCTACCATAGTCTAACTCAGCCAAGCCTTACCTCTCTAGTGTTAGGACAAAGCATACATTTGGGATTCACGGAGGGTTGAGATTTACCAGAAAAAAGCCATGAGGTTTTTTTGATGAAAGATACTAACAAGGAAATAAAGGCAATAAAGGCAACAGCTGGAATAAAAGTCTGTGGGTTGGATATTTGTGTCAAGACAAGTAGTCTTTAATAGGCCTGAAGTAGAAAGACTTGAACAAGCGACTTGAACAAGCTGGAGAGGAAGACGGGGTGAGTGAGACAACTGGGTTGTTTAGGAGGACAAAGTACAAGGTGTTAACCACCTATTGATGAGGAATTCCAGGAGGAAGCAGTTGACAGTAAGGTGAGTCAGGGGATGGGGAAGGTGCTTTCACAACCATACTATCACCTCTTCTTGCAGAACTAGTTATCTGACTGTGGACCCAAACCTGGGGTTCAGGTCCCAATACACTTTGTATAAGGAAGACCTTGTGCACGTTAGCTTCAGATTATCATGTAGGTGATAACCAAGGACAGTAGTTGAGATGTCATATTCCTGGCAGATAAGGCCCATATAAATGCTTTCTCAGATACATCAGTTTAAATAGAAACTGATTATGGTAACACCTCCAAATAAGATTTCCATCAGTTCTGGTTTGTCAGGTGACATACTAATTGCCTCACTAAAGTATTATGCTAGTCTAGATTTTTACGGTTAACAGGAAGGTATATCAATACATTGCTTGTATACAACAAGCAGTCCCTTAAGGCACTCCAGAGAGATGTTAGGTGCAGTTAAGCCACAGACCAAGAAAAAGGAGAAAAAGAACAGCAAGATATGCTCTAAGTTATGACAGATTTACTCCACCCTTTTATGTGTATTGGGTCATTTAGTCAGACAATCAGGTACATGACTAAGCTCATGACATTTAACCCATTACACCTTGCCACACCAAAAGCTTTTCATAAAAGCCCCATGTTACCCATGTTGACATTTGAGTCAGTGTACTCAAGAGCCAGGTAAACACAGGGAAACAATCATTTCCTGTAGTATGAGTGGTCTTAAGACATCTAGCTTCTTGTCAAGCAAGGTAAGAATGACATCCACCCGACTATTTGATTTTAGAGGCTTATTGATCCGAGTTATACCTGAACCCTTAACCATAAACCATTAAGTGAAACATTTGTTCTCAAGGCAAGCTATAGCAAATCACTGCAAGGAGTTGTATATGCAAAGACTTCAAAACAAAGTGAACAATTTCCTAGGTTGAGAGATTGTGAGGGTGACACTGAGCCTCAGAGTTTTTCTCTATAAAATAAAACCCTATGAAGTAGTTAACTCCTATAAGTGAACCGGTATAAGAGCACTCAGAACAATGGCATGAAGTCAAGTCTGGGTGACTCTTGTATGTACTATTCCTTGTCCACGTTCATAGGTATTTTGCAAGTTGAGTCATGACTGGTCTGTTCATATTCATGAATATACAGGACCGGTGACTAAGTATGTATATGGTCTTAAATGTCTGTGACATTAAGAGGGAATCAGCTCACGACCCAACAGAACTTAAAGCAAAGCAGTAAGAATTAAGGGTAGGGAATAGAACCCCTAAAGATAGCAAGAGGTGGGCAGGAAGTTGTATAAGATTAGGCAAGAGTAACTAGTATGAACATGAAAATAGAAGCAGA
This sequence comes from Papio anubis, assembly GCF_008728515.1. Classification (NCBI taxonomy): domain Eukaryota; kingdom Metazoa; phylum Chordata; class Mammalia; order Primates; family Cercopithecidae; genus Papio; species Papio anubis. The sequence continues at coordinate 120,962,350 of NC_044978.1, read as the reverse complement.
ATGCTGAGAGAACCCAAGAGGTGGCTATGTATGGAACCAGATTGTTCTTGAAAATCTACCCCGAATTGACCAGAAGCATAGTGACTGGAAGTGACGTGAAACCACCCAGTAGAAATTTGAGCAGAAACTGCACAGCAGTGGGGAATTCACTATGAAGCACACCAAATAAGTGTGGCTTCCTCAACCTGAGGAGGCTGTGTTTGTCCAAAACAATATTGCATAGGTTTGGGAATACCCATGGCATTGTTTGTAGTTCTACTTCCAAGTTCATCTGGGAGTGTATCTCATCTATTGATCTGACAAGCCTTTCTCAACCCTGTCAGAGGTTATACCTAAATACCTGTCAGAGGTATAGAAATCTTTGAAGGACATGCTAAAGATACTCAGCTCCTACCAATGGTGGGGGGTGGCTGGAGAATAGAATACCAACAGCGAGCGTTTGTGAGAACTCCAATTTCTTATGAGCTAAGAGATCCATTAGTTCAAACTGTACGTGTCCCCATATAACTAGGGACATGCCTATTACCAGTAAAGTTGAAAAAATGTAAATCCACTTAGTACCTGATCCATAAGCCAAAATCTTTAAAATGCAATTGCACATGTTGAAATTTAAGACATCAAGAAAGCCCCTCTGAATCATGGTTATGACCGAGTATCTACTGGAAGAGGCTTCTATTACCAGGGAGGGTCCTTATGCACTCAGATCCTATGGATTCTTGGACAAAGCAAAATATAGTCACTGAACTATTACATGGCAGGTGACGAACTGACAGCTGGGAGTTCAGCATGTCTCTTTCAGCCTAAGTCAAATGGACACCAGTGAGTTTTCCCATGCATTGGGTCCTTTGCTGTTGCTAGGCTTTATTTCCATCAAGACTGATTCAATATTCAAGGGCAGTCACAGGCGTTATGTGTACAATAATTTTCTTCCATTAGGTCACATGTCTGGCCAGTCTGTCTCACGTTTAGTCTAAGTGTTCACGTTGCATTAGCTCAAGACCAGGATGGGCATATGGAGACTCATCTTAGACAAGTGCTTTTTTATGCTGGAGTAATGGCCAAAGTTTAGCTCGCGTGAAACATTGACTCAGCAGCAAAGGCATCCAAAGGAACCACTGGGTTTTAATTCTGAGACAAACTTTCCAAATACTCCTTGGTAAGTGAAACATGGAGCAAGTTCTTCCTAATAGTAACTAAGATCAAATTGAGAAGAGTTGTAGGAAGGACTGCTCCAATTACCATGAGGTGTTAGTTGCCTCTGCAAGAGGCTAACTGCTGGTAGAGGCTCACAAGGTGAGGGAAAAACTCTTCCATCACACTTAAATCCAAGTGACAAGATAGCCAAGTCTGTTACACAGGCTAATCGGTTAAAGCAAAACACTTGCCAGGGGAGCCCAAGTATTTGGCTCACTTAAATGTCATGCACAGCAAAACCAGACAGTATTTGAGATTCTTCATTACCCCTCAGTGTCTGTCACAAATAATCTAGCGTCATATAGAGAAAGCATAGTGAGGGGAAGAGCACAGGAACTTCCAGGTAATGGCCCTAGTTAACTCCAGGCCTCAAAAGTGGGTTCATAAACAAGTTGGTCCATGTTCTGTTTAGCATTTTTGTCAACTGCCCCCAAATCCAAGGGAACTGCTTCAGCACAGCCAATGCTACTGATTTGACAGCTTCCCACTTTCTAGATATGCCAAGAGGGTCTATTCTGAGAGAGCCAAGTTAAGGTTCTTGAACATGGTGGCTGCTGCCTTTCTTCCCTAATTGCAGACACTGGCCCTGCAGCAGCCCAGCCCAGCTTCAGCCTGGGACTCTCTCCTGCTCTTCAGCCTCCCCACAGCTGACAGGTCAGAGGAATGGACACCCATCTACCTTCTTGTGATAACTCCACAAGACCAAAAACTTCCTTCCTGGCAAAAATCACATGCCTCCAGGGTAAGCCATCCTGGCTGTCCTAAATCCCAATCCAAACCAAGTCAGTTTCCTTAGAAACAAGTGTTGATTAAGCCGTTGTGTTGTAGACAAGAAGACTGCCCCCTACTCTCTAGATGAGGTGTGATTAGGTTTAGGTGTTTACACTGGTCCTTATAGGTGTACACCAACATCAAGTCCAAGTAAATTGAATAAGATATATACTCCTGTTGCCTTTGAAGGCTAATATAGCACATCACTGAAAAGCACACTCCAGCCCGATTTAGGTATAACAGGAAGGGGAGTCATGGGCATTTAAGCTTTTGGGATAGGGAATTGGGCACCCCAGCATAGATGTTAAATGCTCTCAAGTACTTGATCTCTAGATACCAGTAGCCTCTCAGTCCAGGATCTAAAGAATACCAGTAACCCAAACTGAAAACTGGAAGATATTGAATGAGAGCTACTTGTGTTCTTCCCATTTCCTGTGCTCAGGACAAATAAGTTACTAAAACGAGCTTTGGAATGGGTGCTTTAGATATAGATGGCATAGAAGATGTCAGGACAAAGCTTACCAGCAATAATCAAAGTGATTGCTAGGGGTATGGAAAATGGTTATATTGCTGACATGGAATGGTGTTTTACACAAAGGCAGTCATTCTGACAAAGTCCAAGTAATACAAGTGGTTTTAGCATACTAGTTCCTGGAAATTTAAGGATTGGCACTCAGACAGCAAAACTGACTACATTCTACCATCATTTTAGACCAGCATTTCCCTAAAGCAGTAACAAATGAATTAAACATAAAAACATGAAAAAGTTGTTTCATCTAGAGCTGTGCTCTCCAGTATAACCACTAGTCATTGAGCACTTGATAGTGTATCAATTGAGATGAGTCCTAAGTTTAAAATGCATATCAGGCTCAGTACCAAGAATAAGCTGGGTTACATGTCAAAATAAGTATCTCTTGGGTTAAAAGATATTCATTTTTCTTTAATGGGGCTGACTATATATATGGCTTACACTTTTGGCTCGTGTGTCTCAGTACTGTTCTAGAGGCTCCTATAAATTTCCTCTAAAGAGCGTGCACAGAACTTGATCTGGAAGCTTTCCAAACACTTACAAATAGAAGTTCACAGCTCTTTAAAAAGGTGATTTCAGAACTAGACAGGAATCACAAGATTGTTCCCATTCATACCATATCCTCTTCTACCTGGGCGTTCCTAACCCCAGGCCCAAAGACACATGGTACATTAGGTCCCTTTGATTGTCCTGTTGATCATGACTAATTTTTACATCTCTACAAGTTCTCCAGACTCTTTCAGCAGTAGCATAGACCAGAAGTCATCCTGGGCTTTCCCTAGGCTTCTTCCCCATCTCAAACTTAGCCATGCTTCCACCAGGCCACCACATTAAGGAAAACGACCCCACTGTCATCTATAGGGATTATCCTACTGAAGACAAGTTCCTTCCCCCTCACTTTATGCTTCCTAGAGTGCCCAAACCCGTCACCTAGTTGGGAAAGGTTGTGCCAGATCAGACACCAGAATTTAGATACAAGGTCACTGTAATGTAGTGTTTAGGCCAGAGCTGAAGTCTACTCTATTGAGAATTACCTCACAGAAAAAGACCCAGACTTGGAAGTCAGTTCCAATTCCCAGCCAGCACTCCTTCACCCATTTTCTGTTGCCATTCAGTAACAAGCTAGAGCTGGGTCTGTAGTGTTCCTTCAAGCTATGTTGTAAGTTGCTGGAGGGCAAGGACTGCCCTCTGGAGTGGGCTCAGTGTACAAGGGTGTTAACTAATCTCTCCAGACCAGTCAGACCAGTCCTCCTGCACAAATGCTTCAACAGGCTCCTTTGCTACCAGCAGTTACTTGGCTCCAGTCACCTGCCTCATGACCATTGCTAGGTAAAGCATTTCAGTTTGGGTGGCAGCCGGAGAAACTGTTTAGCCTGAATAACCCCCGGCCACCACTCTCACTCATGGGCTTTTAAAGAATCTATTCCCTGAGGAAAAAGATCCCAACCATTTAAAAGTCAGATGCCAGAGAGGGCTATTTGTAGCACACTACAATTGCTTTATGGATCAGAGGATTCAGAAACAGTGAGGGCCCAAGCTCCCTAGTGAGAGCACTTTCTCCAGCACCACCCCCAATTGAAGATCAAACCTACAGTACTGAAAAACTGATGTCACAGGAGCCGTGAGACCCACAGTGTGAGCAGTAAACTGAAATCTGCCACAGAAACAGGATTAAACCTAGATATGGGCATCTCCCTACAAGCAGCCTGAGAATCGAGAAGTTAATCCTGTGACCACAGCTGCAAGCTTGAGGCGCCTCCCTCATCAGGGACTGATTCGGAGAACTGTAGTGGGAAAGCATCTCAGTAAGCAGAAGTATGTTTATACCCCTCAGGCCGGTTCCAATGCCTCGGGGATTCTCTGGGCTCCTTGGGGCAGTAGGCCAGCAAGGGGTTCCTTACATGCTTCCTGCCACACCTACAGCAATCTTACTTTGCTAGATTATATCAAAATTCCAAAGACTTAAAAGTTACTGGCCCAAATTGAACGTGTAATGTGTAGATTGGGAGGGAGTGGGTCTTGATAAGTTACCTTTAACAAATCCCTCAAGAAATTAGTTTCTCCCAGAGTCAAGAGTTTCAGTACACCTGGTTCCAGTTTCTATCACTTAGTTCTCACCTTCGACCACTTATAACTTCTTTCATCTGAATGGCTGACAATTAGGAGGAAAGTCGTCTTCAGCCAAGGACTGTTTTAGACAGGTTTGGTGCCAAGAAGTGATATGGCTACCATCAGTTTCCTGTTAAAATTTCCTGGTAAAGCAGCCACTGGCCTCTGGCATCAAGCAGCTCTAGGTAGACACTAGACACTAAGCAGAAACCCAAAAAATAGGTTGAACCCGAAGTGGTCTTGACACAACTGAGGATTTTCAAAGTAAGGTTACCCTAAGGGATGGTAAGGATTTGAGCTACTAAGAAGCTGGGTTTCATGCAAGCTTTAAGAGACATCAGAGGAGTTTAGATTGGAGTGAGCCCAGATGCAAGACAACGTGCATCAGGCCAAATCTCAGAAGTACACAAGTGAAGCAGCCTTAGGCATGGCAGGACTGCCATTGACAGGATCCTGCGCTACTCCACATCTTGTTGTAAGAGGAAGTTGACATTTGAGATGTTTCAGCCCCTTCTACCCTGCTCTACAGCCATAACTTTGAACTTGTCTAAACCATGTGAGTTTTTCTAGAACTATGTGGCATACCCCAGAAGCCTATGCAATAACACCTACATAGACATCAGTTCCATAGGACTCACCTGCAGTTGAAACTATAGTTAATTGGGTCGGTAGTAGATATTTTGCTCTGCCTTAGGTGGGAGAGAGGAACTTTCCAGTGTCTTCACTGTTAGCCTAGGTGAAAAGTCCTGAAGACCCAGTGATCTATCAGAATATTAGTTTTGATTTTTGGATTTTTGGTTTTTTTGAGAAAGTTTCTCTTGTCGCCCAGGCTGGAGTGCAATGGTGCAATCTCGGCCCACTGCAACCTGTCTCCCAGGTTCAAGAGATGATTCTCCTGCCTCAGCCTCCAGAGTAGCTGGGATTACAGGCACCTGCCACCACGCCCAGCTAATTTTTGTATTTTTAGTAGAGATAGGGTTTCGCCATGTTGGCCAGACTGGTCTCGAACTCCTGACCTCAGGCAATCCACCCACCTTAGCCTCCCAAAGTGCTGGGATTACAAGTGTGAGCCACCACACCTGGCCGGGAGTATTAGTTTTGAAGTAAAGTTGTTTATGTAAAGTTAGTGTTTTTATTTCCCTTGGCTTTTATAGTGGTTGAAGTTTACAAAAATGGAGAGAATTAGGGAGATAAGGCATCGTACCATGCACTTAAGTTTGACCAAATTATTTGGCAGGACTAAGTCACTGCTGTATTAGCTTTTGGAGTCTCTAAAAGCAGAGAAAGTTTTGCTATCAGTAAAAAGGACACAAGTACAGGTGAGAATGCTACAGGATGACTAATCAGAAGACTAGTTTTCAGTGTTAAGCAACTGTGGAAAAACAAGGCCACCTATTCCCATCCTTGACCATCCTGCAGGAGCCTTCCCCGCCTCAGCACCCCAGCTCTTATTTACAGCACTTAACAGTGTTGGAAAGCCTTGGACTTGGCGATCCCAGACCTGTCAAGTGGATTGTCAGCCTGGGAGACACATCCCTTGAGCAGATTATAAGAAGGAAAGAACTCTCTTCTCCTTGAGCCCGGCATTGTAAGGACACTGTGGAGAAAGGAACTCCATGCCGATAGGGGTGAGGGGAGAGTGCTTCGTGTCCCTACCCGTGTATTTATTCACCCTTGTTCAGGTTAAAGCAGGTGGACCTACTTGACTGGATATGGTTTTAAAAAAGCACTTTCTGTACTTGGCATGCAAGAATTACGGTATTTAAGCCACGTAACTTGCTACCTCGCACCTGTGAAATTGTCAGTCAAGATAATGAACGTATCCATCACGCTGTGTGCTCTCGAGTCTGTCACTAAGATTCCACTTTATTTTTCCCATGACAGATGGTTTGCCTTTCCTAGTAAGCCCCCAAGGAAGTGTCCATTCTCATGCTAACTATCTATTCAACTAGATGAAATTTCCTGTTTCAACTGCAAAGTTTCTAACTGCTATCAGAAGTGCTTTCAGGTGTGTCAGTCTGACGTTTACCCGAGGCTTGCCAGTGAACGAGTCTCCACAACCAGGTGAAACAGTTTCAGCCCACAGGTTGTGTGTCTTCAAGGCAGACAGCTGCTTTCTCTTGAATATGATTAAGATCCTAACTTCCTAGTAAGGGGTCTTAGAAGTCGCATGCTTGAAGTTCGTTTTAGTTTCTTTACTAATAGGTCACAAAAGGACGTTTCCTACCCTCAAAAAAACCTAATTCAAAGTTCTATATTTTCTTATGGTTTTCATCCAAGTAGATCTAATTTTTAGTCTCTGAAGAGATGAGAAGCTAGCTTTTCAGTCACTTTCCACCATTCCCCTAGACAGGTGTTTAATAGAGACTTTAGGATTCCAATTGAACGCTAAAAAGGAAGCTTTAAAGATTGCTGCGCTTGTCTTAAACGTAGAACCTCTAAACCCGTGTATTTCTCGGAGTTTACGTAACTTCAGCAAGGTAGCTACAAGAGTGGGTTTGCTAAAGTCTATGCTAGAGGTTAAACAGAAGTCAAGAGATAGGAGCCTTCTCAGAAAGTAAAGTTTGAGCGTGAGAGAAGAAACCTCAAGATTGTATCTTAAGCATCTAAAAGAACAAAATCCAAGAAAGTACAGTAACTGGAGAAGTTTCTCCTACTTGTATTTTGAGGAAGAGGAGACAAGCCTGATAAAATGACTTCAGGGAGTTGCCGTGACCTCCTAGGAGGTATGTTCTGCCCACACGCAATGCCTAGTTCCCCTTCTTTCGAGTTCCTTAGTCCGCTTAAGTGCCCTCGCTTGTTTTCTTCGTCTTTCACTTCTAAAGCAAGCTAACCAAAGTTCCCCTTGAGAATTACCAAGTTGGTCCTTTCCACCCACCCGAGAGGTTCTTAGTACCTCGCATGCCTACAAAGCTCTGGAAGAAACCCAGCCCAACCAACCCCAACCCAGCCACCAGCAGAGCAACCCACAGCCCTGCCAGACTTCCTCGTTTTTACACTTGAAGCCACGCCTTCCCCCTGGGTGAGGACCAATGAGAAAGCGAAGGAGCTACTTCAACTCCACAATTGGTCCCGGACGGCTGTCAGCTGAAACCAAGCCTCAGGACGCCCCAGGGCTTTCCCTTGGGTCTTCCTACATTACACAGGCATTTCTCCCCTCCACCCGCTTTTTTTTTTTTTTTTAAACTACATTGTAAAGGTTGTTGAGTATTTTGAGAGAATAGAGTCACCTTCAAAAAGTGTCTGAATCAATTTCCCTTCTAGCACTTAGACAACGTGGAAGATGTTTAGTGTGCCCTAAAGAATTTCAGAAGAAATATGAGTAGCTATTTGGTCAGACGCTATTTGGTGTTGAAGACAAATATCTTTACCGTCGGACAACGCTGATATTTTTCATCGCTCACCTATGTGTGTTATGCATTTATTCGTTCATTCACAAGTATTATTGAGAAGGATTACTCAGTGGAAGCAAGGAAGTAATCTAGTGAGGCTTTGGGTTTTGTCTGTGCTTCGTAAACGGCAGGCTAGAAAGTATGAGTATCCTCAGGACTCACATGTTTCTGGAAAGTCATTCCACTTGTACATTTGGAGATAAAAAGATTTATTTTATATTAAGACAATAGTAATCCAAACCAGTATAAAGAAATGAATGGGAAAAGAGAGAAATCTTTCTTGCAGAAAAAGTTCAAATAATATATGTAGCTCCCCATTCCAGGAGGTGTTTAATCACCGTCACTCATTCCTTGAGTCTGAGCAAGTTTTAGAGAATCCCTTCCAAAGAACAGAGTAGACGAAGGAAAAAGTAATAACTGTATAGTAAAAAACCTCGGCCGGGCGCGGTGGCTCACACCTGTAATCCCAGCACCTTGGGAGGCCGACGTGGGTGGATCACGAGGTCAGAAGATCGAGATCATCCTGGCTAATACAGTGAAACCCCGTCTCTACTAAAAATACAAAAAATTAGCCGGGCGTGGTGGCGGGCACCTGTGGTCCCAGCTACTCAGAAGGCTGAGGCAGGAGAACGGCGTGAACCCGGGAGGCGGAGCTTGCAGTGAGCTGAGATCGCACCACTGCACTCCAGCCTGGGCGGTAGAGCGAGACTCTGTCTCAAAAAAAAAAAAAAAATAGAAACCTCGCAGGCACTATCTTAACTAAGTGATCCAGATTAATATGATCGATGATAAACCATGTTGCTATTATGTACCCCCTGATATGATGAGAAGAGCACTTCGCCCCCATGGTATGCTTCTTCAAACCCCATACCCCTAACATAATCATAAAAAAAAAAATCAAAGTCAAACTGACAGCCATTCTACAAAATACTGACCAGTAATCTTCAAAACAGTTAATCAAGGTTATGGAAATAAAGACTGAGAAAGTATTACATACCCAAAGACACTATAGAGACGTGATGACTAAGTTCAATATCATACCCTGGATGGGATTCTGGAACAACAATAACAACAAAAATCTATATTAGCAGAAAAAACTGATGAAATCCAAGTAAGTTTTGAGTTCTTAGCAATATACAAATGTTAATCTTTTAGTTTTGACAAATGTACTATGGTTACATTAGATGTTAACATTAGGGGAAACTAGGGGAAGAGAATATGTAATTCACTTTACTATCCCCTCAACTTTTATATAAATCTAAAATCATTCCTAGATAAAACACTGATTTAAAATTAAAAAAAGGAAATCCATTGTAAAATTTGCATGAAATCTTAAGAAAACATGAGACTTCAAAGAAATCTTATGCTTATCACAGACTGCTTTAAACTCTACCTTCCCCAGAGTTCCCAGAGGCACTTATCCATTATTAGAGGTATTTAGAGCATAAGTTTTTCAAAAGCTGCAAGTTTAGCTACATGAATCCTGCTGGAGGATAGATGTGAGGATGAAAAGAGGAGAAGCTGAGAGGCCAGCTGCAATCACGCTGAGATCTAACCAAGTCTAAGGCAATAGGTCAATGGACAATGAGGCACAAATTGACCTAGTTTATTCCTGTGACTGTTACCAGTGCTTTCCGGGATTTTACTGATCCCAGTCCCCCACTTTCATCTTGAGTTTTCACATACTTGTAGTCAGGAGAAAGGAGATAGATACTGTTCCTCTAGGGTAGCCAGATAGAATCAACAAACTTGCCAAACATGCTGGAGAAGAATGTGTTTTAAAAAAAACCTTTGGCCAGGTGCGGTGGCTCACACCTGTAATCCCAACACCTTGGGAGGCCGAGGGGAGTGGATCACTTGAGGCCAGGAGTTGGAGACCAGCCATAGGCAACATGGTGAAACCCCGTCTCTACTAACAATACAAAAAAATTAGCTGGGCGTGGTGGCAGGCACCTGTACTCCCAGCTACGCAGGAGGCTGAGGCAGGAGAATCGCTTGAACCCAGGAGGTTCAAGCAGTGAGCTGAGATCATGCCATTGCACTCCAGCCTGGGCAACAAAGCGAGACTCCAAAAAAAAAAAAAAAAAAAAAACCTTTCGCAAAAATATAAAACACCTACTATGGAAGACTGGGTAAGTAGTGGTCAAGAACATAGACTTTACAGGTAGACAGAAAAACCTGGGTTTAATTCCCAGCTCTACTACCTACTAGCTCTGTGACCTCACACTAGCTAACCTCTCTAAGCTTCCATTTTCTCAGGCTGTGAAATAGGGATACAAATAGTGCTTCCTTATAAAACAGTTGTGAGGGTTGGTTGATAATATGTTTGTAAACCATGTAGAACTAGTTCATGGCACAAACACATATAGCACTATTAACCAGATCTGTTCCACATGCAATACATACTAACTCATTTAATTCTCATGACAATCCTATTGTTGGTCTTCATGTCCCACATGAGGAATCTAAACCACAGGAGGATGAAAAATTGGCCCAAGGTAGCACAGCCACAGTAGTGGAACTGGATTCAAACCCAAGCAGTCTGGCTCCAGAATCCTTACCTGTAGTCAGCACACTACACAGCACTGCCTCTAAAGGAAGGAAGAAGAAAGAAGACACGGCATCCTGGAAAGCCCAAGAAAAGAGGTACCTCCGTAAAAGGGAAATGGTCAGCCCCACTCTGATGTTGCAAATGTATAAATAACGCGGAAATGAATTTGGAACAATACCATGTTCATGTCCAAGACTAACAATGGTAGCACCTGCTTCTGCAGGCCCAAAAGTCAGTGAGAATCTTCATCTACAAGTCATACAATAACACTAAAAATAGAATTTAACAAATAAGAGAAACCCATTCCCCACGTGCTTATGCCAGTGTTTTCTCAGTTGACTTCCTGGATAGAAAGGTCAAATACCTGATAGTCCAGTTCCAAACTAGACACATAATAATCCTCATTGTAGAGAAACCAGGCAACATTCCACAGTTAGTCATCACTCTTCAAGGCCAGTGGATGGGGCCCTGGACCATGCCTGAGGATGTGATCTTGAGGCTCCCACTGCCCCCCAGCCTATGTAGCTGGCAAGCACAAAAGTGAAGGCCCAGCTTGGACTCCTAATTTGGCCATCCCATCTCTAATTTACAGCCCAAATATTAAAAGTTACCACCCTTTGGCCAGGCACGGTGGTTCATGCCTGTAATCCCAGCACTTTGGGAGGCCCAGATGGGCAGATCACTTGTGGTCAGGGGTTCGAGACCAGCCTGGCCAACATGGTGAAACCCTGTCTCGACTAAAAATACAAAAATTAGCCAGGCATCATAGCATGTGCCTGTAATCCCAGGTACTCAGGAGACTGAGGCACAAGAATCACTTGAACCTGGGAGGCGGAGGTTACAGTGAGCCAAGACTGTGCCATTGCACTCTAGCCTGGGCAATGCAGTGAGACTCTGTCTCAAAAAAAAAAAAGAAGAAGAAGAAAAAGCTACCACCCTTTGCCTACTCTGAGCCAGCTACTCTACATACTTTGGCTTACTTAATCCCCCATTTGCCTCTATGACATAGCTATTAATATTCCCATGTTATGAATGAGAAAGCTCAGGTTTGGAGGGATGAAGCAACTTTCCCCAAGTTATGCAGCTGGCAAGAAGAATAGTCAGAATCAGGATTTAAACCCAGGTTGTTTGGATTCCAAGACCCTGCTCTTGAGCACTAAGTGCTACAGCTGGGATTGTCTGAAGAGTTTAGAGGAATATACTGGGCTGGGAGAGCCAGTAACCACTCCCTGTGGCCCTATTATCCCTTTTTTCCAGTGAAAGATCCCTGAAACCCACAAGAGAAGAAAGATAAAACGCTCTTCCTGCCACACGAGCTATCCTTAGGGATGGAGGCACAGAGAGAAGAGGTGTGGTGAAAGCACTCCAATTTTTCTTTTCAACTTTTCAACTGAAGCTTTATTTCAATTCTATTACTTCCGAGCCAAGACAAACTGCTTCAGAATCCTAATCCACCCATCCCTTTTCTTTTCTGTCTCTTGATTGCCCCCAACCACTACCTGAGTCTGTGGAGGAGGAAACAGGGAGGGGAAATGAGGTTTGTGCAAAGAACAATTCTAGTTCCAGTTTCCTGAACTCATATTCTGAGCTGGATTAATTCCAGTAGGTTATTCGCCAAAACTATCAGCAACTCTGGCTGCATTGTGAAGCCTGCCTGGATCCTAGATCTGTCAGCATAGAAGAACAAAAGCATCCAGGGGAACAGGTGGTGAAACGTGGCCACTGTCCATGCCAGCACAGCAGGAAGAACCCTCTATGTTGGTGCTCTGCCCTTTGGAATCTGAGATTTGTTACTGTCTAACTCATGATTTGGATGGAGCTGGTGGTACTGCATAGAGAGATATATAATAGTATTTATTCGATCTTTTACAACATTAATATGATATTGAACTCCAAAATGTACAAGCCTAATTTAGAATATATACAGAGCTAGAACTTTCCAATTCCCTGCCATGGCTATATTTATACATCCCCAGTTTAAAATGAGAGAGCAGCTGCAAGTACTGTGGTAAAAAGGCTACCCACGTAGACCTTCTCCTGAGTTCTCCCTCGTCAGCATCCACTCTGCAACAACCCTAGCTTCAGCCCTCATTTCTCGCCTACTGCCTTGCTCTACCCTCCCAACTGTTTTCACTACCTTCAGGGCCCACTCTCTAGATCCTTCTGCACACGGCATCCAGAGAGACATTTCTCAAACACAAAAGCCTTCCCTGGCTTCCCATCATGTTCAGGATAAAGACAAAATTCCTGCAAAAAGAGTAGAGAGAAAAGCCATTTACTTCCTGATCCAGTCTTCTACCAGTCTTCAAATTCCATCTCTGCTCTGACCCCCTTAGTTGGTCCTCCTCCTAGCATTTTTCCAACACTATTCCCACTTCCAGTACACTCTCATCTCTCTTTCATCCTCCCCATCCTGGCTAATTCCCACTTATCTTATTCCACTTTGACTTCCAACAATGAAAGCAAAAGCAAGGTTGTCTTTTTTTTTTTTCTGAGACAAAGTCTCACTCCACAGACCAGATGGGAGTGCAGTGGCACAATCACAGCTCACTGCAGCCTTCATCTCCTGGGCTCAAGTGATCCTTCTGACTTAGCCTCTAGAGTAGCTAGGACCACAGGCATGCACCACCACACCTGGCTAATTAAAAACAATTTATTTTTTATACAGATGGGGTCTCATCATGTTGCCCAGGGTGGTTTGAAACTCCTGGCCACAAGCGATCGTCCCATCTCAGCCTCCCAAAATGCTGGAATTACAGGTGTGAAGCACTGCACCCAGCCAAGTTTTTTCTTCTTCAGAAAGCATTTCTCTGCTCGATCTCTGTCTTAGTCCATTCTGGCTGCTATAACAAAATAACACAGATAGGATACTTATAAACAATAAATTTCTTTCTCACAGTTCTGGAAGCTGAGAAGTCCAAGATCAATGTAACAATTCAGTATCTGGTGAGGGCCCACTTCCTGGCTCATAGATGGCACCTTCTTGCTGTGTACTCACATGGTAAAAGGAGCAGGGGAGGTCTCTGGGTTCTCTTTTATAAGGCTGGCCATTAATCCCATTCATGAGGGCTTCCCCCAATTACCTAATCACCCCCCAAAGACACACCTCCTAATACCATCGTCTTGGGGGTGACGATTTCAACATGTGAATTTGCGGGGTGGGTCAGGGCACAAACATTCAGACCACAGCTTTTCCTTAAAGAGAATTAAGGACCTCCTTCATGTCCTTTCAAAGCAAAAATGCTAACACTGCTCTTATTACAGCTCCATTGTCACCATCTGTTCATTTGTCTGTGTCCTTTGCCAGCAGTGAGCTCATGGAAAAGAGAATGTATTATTTGCCTTTGTATCCCCAGTCCCCACAATACTTCCTGGCTAGAAATGGTAACTCAATCATGGTTTTTGAAGGAATGAAAAGTTAAATAAATGGCTAGGTTGCTGTAACTAGAAATAGATGGTACACTTAAATGGTGTAATTGAGAAGAGTTTAATAAAGGGACTATTTATGAAGGTGTAGACAAGTAAGGAAAATATATAAGAAGTAATGTAGCATCCCTGGGGCCAGCTACAGCAGGAGCTGTGACCACCTCTAGGCCTGAAGGTACAAGGAGACAGAGTAGCTCTTAGAACCAGAAAGGGTAATTTCAAGGGAGGACCCACTGACAGACGGTGTGGCCTTTGGTAGAGGATGTGTCCAACCTGCAGTGACCTGGCAAGATGAGGACAAATCTGAGAAGATAAATATCCTGAACTCACTCTCCCATCCTCCAGTCTCCTGCTACTGACACTCACTGGCCAAACCAACCAGAAGCCAAAAGGCAAGGAGCCAAGATGCAGTCAGCATGGGTCATCCTCCCTAGGTACACAGCAGGGTGAGGATGAGTGTGGGGTGGGAGGAGGGGGTCAGATCTGGATGAGCAAATGGAAAATATCCAACACAGTTTCTCTCCAAGAAAAGAAGAATTGCATTATAAAGATTAAGGAGTTTAAGAATATGATCAGAGAAAAAAATTATCTTCTTAGCAGCTGATCAGAGACAGGAGAAATACTTTGATCACCCAGTTGTGATCTTAAAAAAAAAAAAAAAAAAAAAAAAGAGGCTGGGCGCAGTGGCTCATGCTTGTAATCCCAACATTTTGGGAGATCGATGCGGGCAGATCATGAGGTCAAGAGATAGAGACCATCCTGGCCAACATGGTGAAACCCCATCTCTACTAAAATACAAAAATTAGCTGTGTGTGGTGGCATGCGCCTGTAGTCCCAGCCACTCGGGAAGCTGAGGCAGGAGAATTGCTTGAACCTGTGAGGCGGAGGTTGCAGTGAGCCGAGATCACTCCACTACACTCCAGCCTGGTGACAGAGCGAGACTCGGTCTAGGAGCAATAGGCTGGCACCCAGGTTTCTTATGGTAGAAGCACATTTCTCAGCATAATAAAGGAAGAATAGGGAAGGAAAGTGGGACTGGATGCATTCTTGGGGTAAGTTTAAGAGTAGGAGGAAGACAGTGGCTGAGGGCCAGGAAAAAAGACGTAGAAGAAAAGATCAATCTAGTAGAGATTTTTCAAGTGAAAATGTGGGCACTGTGTGTGCTATCTCCCTATGATCATATGAACTCACAGTAAGGTTGAAAAAAAATCCATAATATGCTCAGTGTGAATAGATTTCTTATGGAAGTTAATGAAGGAATTGAGTTTACATCAAGATTGGAATGGTACAGGGCTGCTGAAGGCAAGGGTCCAAGAAGAAAGACACATTCCTTAGATAAACAGAGAAGAAACTGGGGTCTAGAGAAGTAAAGTAGCCACAAAAGGGCACGATGCCAGGATAGACAGCAAGATCCAAAATCAGGTCTTTCTGACTCTAACTTCTGGGCATTTTCACTGTCAACCTGCCTCCTTCCATTGTATCTCTAACACAGAAACAGAGAGGTAGGCAGGTACAAATAGTTAAGCCTTTCTGAATATAGAAATTATAGCTCTATAATTCTAATAGTTTATAGATACATACTAGTATAAGGGCTAGAATTTATGGAGTACATACTGGGTGCCAAGGGCTTTACACGGGTTATCTTGTCTAATTAAAGAAAGCTTCTATTACCATCCCATTTTACAGATGAGGAAGCATCCGAAAAGATGAAGCAACATTCCCAAAGTTGCATAGTTAGTAAGTTTGAATTCAGAATTCAAATTTAGGCAATCTGTATTTCTAGATAATTTCAGCAGCTGACCTGAATACATTTATTCCATTTAAGCATTTAAAAAGAGAGGGTTTCTACCTTTTTGAATGAAGACCTGCAAATCAAGCTGTTTTTTGAAGCTGGGTTGCTTCCAGCTCCAAAGTACTATGGATCTATTATCATAAGTGTCCCTCGATTTTTAGCCCCAATTCCTGCTGTCTTGCATACCACAATGGCTGCTGCCATTGGATTTTCACATTTTACTCTTTGAAATGAGACTACCAGTGGCAGCATGGGAAGCCCACAGCACTTCCTCAGGACCTTATATGTTAGAAGAGGTCCCCTACGATGATCTCAGCAGCAGCTCGTCTCTGCACTTGATCCTCTCTGCAGGTCTGCTTCAGGTCCAGGAACTTAGAAATGGAGGAAATCTTGTTTTAATAAAGGAAAAGAAGAGGAAGCATTGTTATTCTCTGTACTTCATGTTCCTAACAGGAATTTCTCCAGGCACTTCGACTTTGGCAGTATTTAATCGCACTGTTACATTCAACAGGAGTGGTGTTCTGCCTTTATCTGGAATGTCCTTGATGAGCACTGTGGCCCAAAATGCTGGTCTGACATTTTTGACTTTTCCTTAAAACACTTTATCCATGGATATCAAAGCATTTCTTAATATTGTTATTATATTTCACATTATCTGTGAGTTTTGAGAAGGTGTTATTATTCCATTTTATAGATGGTAACAAAATGTCACAGAGAAAATAAGTGACTTACCTAGGTTATAAGTCAGTGACAAAACACAGGACAATATCCTGTGTTCCTCACTCCAGGTGAAATAAATTCATCTCCTAGAAATATTCTGTTTTTTCTTCTCCATATGTCCAAAGCCATCCTTTCCTACAGGATAAACTACCAGTCTTTTAGTGCTACATGTTAAGGCAAGAAATCCAGCACCAGTCTTACATTATAACTTTATAACACAGTACACAAAAGCATTTGCTTTGGAGTCCAAAGAAGCCAAGTGTGAATATTAGCTCTATCACTTACTAATTGTGAATTCTTGGGTCAATTCCTTCACATATATGAGTCTTAGTTTTCTGTAAGATGGGAAGCACAGCTAATTGCCTGCCCAATATCTATTCCCGTTTCTGTCTTCTACCAGAAACCCGATTCGGTTCAGGGCATCACTGTGCCCAGGTAGAAACGTCTGCTTCTCCAGACTCACTCTCAGCTCCAGGTGCCCAACTACCATGTGATCCAGTTCTGGGCAGGGAATCATAAACTGAGGTTTCTGGAAAGCTTTGCTTCCCTCAATAAGTACCCACTCCACCTCCTCTGCTTCTTCCTGCTTAGTCTGCTTTCCTTTTTTTTTTTTTTTTTCCCTCCAACACTTAAATACTTGTTTCCCTATATATTTCCATTACATTATTTCTTGGATGAAATAACTAGTTAACTGGTTGAAATGAGAACTCTTCTTCCTTCAATACCAGCCAAAGGTACGTTTCCAAACACCCTCCTCAGCACCTCCCAGGAGAGCTCGCTGTATCCAAGTCTTACTTGAAAGCCTGAAGTTATGATTTATTTATGTTTTCAGAATCTCTCAAACTCTTAGGAACAAATTACATCATCTGCAGATGTTCCAGACTTAGTTTCCTTCTCTCTCTTTCGGGTTTTAGTCCTAGAGTTGTCCAGCACCATCTCTGCAAGAAGACAAACAAGGGAAGGGACACAGTGTCTTCTCTTTGTCCTTCAGACCCACTCTCTGCTCTTCTCTATTGTGCTTTCCACCTAGGAAACTGAGTTCATGAACTACACCAGCAGGATCTTGTGCTCCCTGGCTTCTAATTGGGCCAATGGGGAGCCCTGGCAGAGATTAGAGGGAGGGAGGAGTATGAGGTCAGTATATTTAGGCCCGTGGCTCTCAGGTAAGCTGTGTCCTCTCAACCAAGGTCACAGATCTTCTCAAGTCATCTTTTCTATGCAACTCTTCCTTTTGGGTTCCAGCAGCCATCTAGCCTCCTTTTATCACTTTGGGCCTACTTTGGTTATAGCTCTTCTGTTTCAACACCTGACTTCACTATCTTTGTGGTTTCCCTACACCTCTTTTTTACCACTGAAAATTTTCCTTTTATTAAACACTCTTTGAATTGTCCTAATTTGAACAAGTCATCTGTTTCCTTGACAACGCTGACTGATACAGATGAGAACATCAAAATGGTCCATTTTTGCATCTAAATAGTGCTCCTCAGATTTCCCAGTGTCTAGGGTCCTCACACTAAAGGGACAAGTGCCCAGAATTCCCACTACAGCCCAGCAACTCGATATTCCCCACTCTGTCACTATTGTCCTCACCCCATACTTTCTTCAACCATGTTTAAAACTGACCTATTCTGTATCCTTTTTCATGACTCTGTCTTCCAACATGACAATGAGTGAATTTCCTTATGGGTGCTAGTACATCAATGGAAGAAAGTCGGTGTTTATTGGTCTTCTGTAAACAAATTGCATCTTTCTAGACATTGCCCACTGGTCCTCATAGTCTATATATTCCATTGCTGTCCCATGGCTTATAATTAATCAAACAGGGTTGATTCTCCTAAAAAGTATAGGTGCTGCTTCATTATTTCACTGCAGAATTTTTTTTTTAAACGTGACAAGTTTCAGGATTTCGATATTTAAAAATTATTGCCAACTAGGACGTGCAGCCATAGTTTGTCCTGGGGCTTGAATAAATGCAAACCCTCTTGCGAAGATTGGAATGCACAATCTCGGGAAGGACGCTGAATGAGTGCACCTTGTCACCCTTTTCCAGGCTTTGTCTTTCTCTGGCTTTTCAGGTCTCAAAACTCTTTTCTCAGAGTACTCTGTGAATATTGATTTCACAAGGACTGGTTCACTCTAACCAAACTATTAAGAAATTCATATGTAAAATAGAATGCCAACTTACTCATTTATAATGAGACCTATTATATGGGAACTTGCTTGTGGGTGAATTATATATATTCTTTAAGTACATATATACTTTAAGTTACTTCAACCAGGCAATAAATGTATTATCAGTTAGCTGCAAGTAACAAAAACCAAAACAATAGATTAAACCGTAAGAACATTTGTTAATAACATAGTGTTTATTTACCAAGAAGAAAGCAGTCTCATTAATGTCATCAAAGAACTATATCCCTCAGCACGTTTGCTTACGGCCTCTTGGCTGCAAGATGGCTGCCCCTCCAGGTATCAAGACTACATTCAAAATTAGAAAACAAATAGCTGGTGTGTGTATATGTGTGTGCTTTCTTCGCATAAAGCTTTGTCTTTTTATCCAGTTAGCTTCTCAGAAGCCCCACTAGCCAGAACTGTGTCATATAGTCATTCCAATTGTCAGGGAGGCTGGGAAACAGGTTTCAAACTCTCTGGCCACTATTCTATAGTGAAAACCAGCATGGAATAAGAGATTTAGATCACATGGCAGCTGCAGAGGTGTGCTGCGAAGATCTCCCTTTAAGAGAGAACTCACTGTTGAGCTGCAAGGAGTGTAATTGGCCGACAGTCTCTAGCTGTAGCATCTTCAAGATATGCCATGTGTTTGAGCTGAGGCCCATCTCTTCCTGGGTAGCCC
Organism: Papio anubis; assembly: GCF_008728515.1. Taxonomy (NCBI): domain Eukaryota; kingdom Metazoa; phylum Chordata; class Mammalia; order Primates; family Cercopithecidae; genus Papio; species Papio anubis. Next base: position 120,943,012 of record NC_044978.1, on the reverse strand, counting down.
CCGGCCAATACCGTACAAGCTGGGAGTGCTCGGGTGTGGCCCTGTCTGCCCAGCATGGGACTCCTCTAATGGGTAGTCTTTGCTCCAGTGCTCCCTGTTGCATTGGCAGAGACTTATGCAGATCCACGCCATGGTGTGAAGCTTCCCTTGCCCAATTCTGCTTCTCTTTCTTTCCTTTCACAGGTGTCTAATCTGCATGGAGGTGTGAAGACTTTCATTGCCCAGTCCCGTTTCCTCTCCCTTCTTCTGTCATAGTCATTAGCCCCCAATAAATTTATTGTACTCCTAATTCCATCTCAGCATCTGCTTCCTAGAGGAGCTAAACTGACAGCAAAGGGCAACATCAACATGTTAGTTACCTGTAACACAGAAATCAAATAATACCCGTGCTAAGAGAATATGGGATCAGAAGGTCAGGTGCGAGCCTTCTGACTCTATATTCTCTTAGCACGAGTGTTGTTTGATTACAAGCTCATGCTTGTAATCCCAGCACAAACTGGGATTTAGGAGGCAGAGAGGGGAGGATCACATGAAGTCAGGAGTATGAGACCATCCTGCACACAATAATGAGATCCTATCTCCGCAAAAAATTGTTAAAAAAGAAAAATTAGCCAGTCATAGTGGCGCCCCGTGCCTATAGTCCCAGCTACTTGGGAGGCTGAGGCAGGAGGGTTACTTTAGCCCAGGAGGTCGGGGCTGCTGTGAACTGTGATTGTGCCACTGCACTCAAGCCTGGGCAATAGAGCAAGACCCTGTCTCAAAAACTAAAAACAAAACAAAACAGGAATATAGGATCAGAACAAGCTAGGGTACTCTTAAGTAATCCGGTCTCACCACAAGGGTATTCCTAATTTGGTCTCTCTTCTCTCTTATTTCAGAAAGGACGTCCATGCCCCAGCCTCACACTTGTGCACACTGGCAAAGTTGGTCTTGGATTCTCTGACTCGTTTTTCTGTTTCTGGTCAAATCATTCCCATTCTGTTAGCCTGTGCTTTCTTAGCCATCTTGATTCCATAGAGTACACTACAACCAATCCCTGTTTTTCCCACCTTGGGGCCCAGAAGACATTCTGTTTCCTTTTTTTGGTCGGTTGTTTGCTTGTTTTGTTTTGCTTTAAGAATTCTCCAAATATCTGCTTTGTTCCATTGTGTATTGACTTTATAATTCCAATTCTCAGAGTTCTAAAGAAGCAACACTGCCACCCTTTCCATTCTATACTGTCCTTTAAAATAGCATCCGTTCTAGAGCATAATTTCCTCCAGGGAACCCTTGAATAGCTTCATGTGTTTGTTAATTCAGCTTCACGTATTGAGCATCTACTCTGTGACGAGCTCTTTACTAAGAGATGGTCATAACAACGATGAACAAGAAGCTCACAGCTGTTTTTAAGTTAAATAAAACTATTATTAAAAGGCAGAAGAGGGCTGGGTGTGGTGACTCACGCCTGTAATCCCAGCACTTTGGGAGGCCGAGGTGGGCGGATCAGGAGGTCAGGAGTTCAAGATCAGCCTGGCCAACATGGTGAAACCCAGTCTCTACTAAAAACACAAAAAAAAATTAGCTGGGCATCGTGGAGCGCACCTGTAATCCCAGCTACTCGGGAGGCTGAGGCAGGAGAATTGCTTGAACCGGGACCTGGGAGGAGGAGGTTGCAGTGAGTCGAGATCGTGCCACTGCACTGCAGCCTGAGCTACAGAGCGAGACTCCACCTAAAAAAAAAGAAAAAAGAAAAAAGAAAAAAAGGGCAGAAGAGGCCAGGTGCAGTGGCTCATGCTTATAATCCTAGCACTTTAGGAGGCCGAGGTGATTGGATCACCTGAGGTCAGGAGTTCGAGACCAGCCTGACCAACATGGTGAAACCCCATCTCTGCTAAATCCCAGCTACTCTGGAGGCTGAGGCAGAGAATTGCTTGAACCTGGGAGGTGCAGGTTGCAGTGAGCCAAGATCACGCCATTGCACAACAGCCTGGGCAACAAGAGTGAAACTCCATCTAAAAAAAAGGCAGAAGAGGTGAGATTCAAGCCAAAAGAGGAGTTCACTCATCAGACCCTTTCTCTAATGTAAATATTAAGCTTTCCATCCTCCAAGAGATGAAACTGCGGAGATTGTCAGAACAGCATAGACTCTCTACAGGCATGCACTGGATATTAAATATGGGTGTGGCTTATTGTCTGCCAATTTATGCTGCTTGTCACTGTCTGGTGCCATCCTCAGATCTCCACTGCAGATAGCTGCCCGCCTAAGATGACCTCTCTCTCACCAGAGCTTGAAAAATGATGGAGCTGCCCAAATGGTAGTTCTTTCTACACGTGCTATACTTGCAGCACATTCCCAGGTACATTTGCCTTATGGTCTTTATCCTTGCCTTTGTTTCAGAATGTATTTGTGCTGAATGTACTCGTTCCCATTAATTAATGCCCATCATTCCTTTTTGCCACCATAATTACTTATATAATCATTGTCAGTTCTCTCCTTCTAAAGTAAAAATTAACACAGCTCAAGACAGACTTGACTGGATCACAGTCTGGATGTAATCTAAAACATTATACCCAGAAATAATGACAGCCCTGTAGTCTGGGAATTCAGTCTAGTCTGGCATTTCCCAAAAGAAGAGTCTTGGGTGCTTCAGCAAAGCTATAGAAGGACCTGAGAAAGTCATCCAGCCCAAACTCCTCATTTCATAAAGAACAGAATGGGGGCTGGGCGTAATGGCTCAGCCTGTAATCCCAGCACTTTGGAAGGCCGAGGAGGGCAAATCATCTGAATTCAAGACCAGCCTAACCAATATGGCAAAACCCCGTCTCTACTAAAAATACAAACATTAGCCAGGCTTGGTGTTGCACACCTGTAATCCCAGCTACTCCGGAGGCTGAGGCATGAGAATCGCTTGAGCCTGGTAGGTGGAGGGAGGTTGCAGACCCCGAGATCGCCACCTACTAAAAGAGAGAAAGAAAGAAAAAGAAAAGAAGGAAGGGAAGGGAAGGGAAGGAAGGAAGGAAGGAAGGAAGGAAGGAAGGAAGGAAGGAAGGAAGGAAGGAAGGACGGACAAAATTAACTTCAGATCAGTTAAGTTACTTGCCTAGGTCAGACAGCTGTGGACAAATTTGGGACTAAAACCCAAGAGCCCTCCTCCTGCCTAGGCTCTTTCCAACAGCTGTCCTATACAGAATCGCCTGGACTCACTGGCTCCCGCAGCTAATTCTCCTTCCATGTTTTAATCCCCACCGTGTTCTCTTTCTTTCATCTCATGTCACCTGCAGCTTCCTTTCTTTCCCTCTTCCTTCTCCCTCCACAGGATTTTTTACATTCCTGTCAGTCCTGTGTTGCTCCCTGTATGCAGAGCCTACGTTTTTTCTCTTTGCTACTAGTTACTAGTAGCAAAACTAAAAGAAGAAAACTAGTATGCATGTCTATCTTTATATCTTCTACATTCAGTGCTTTTTTAAAAAAACTGCTTGATGTCTATGGAGATTCTGAACTATATTTAAAATTATAATTCTACAAATATACTATAAAGTCTACTGGAAAAATACTACTACCCAATTCCCAATACTAAATAATACTAAAGCACTTCTAGGATGGCAGAGTCGTTTTTGGAATGATTGCATCAGGGCTCTCAGGATCAAGAAAACATATAAAGTTTTTATATAGGAATTCTAGTCTCATATAATGTAATCAAATCCAAATGTAAAGGATGATATTAACTCTCTGTAGAAGCAATGAAAATGAATGAGAGAGTAAAAACCAAGCAACAAAAACAACACCTCATGACCTCAACTGGGAAAGCTGTGTGGGGACAAGTAATGCACTGTATTTTATCAGGTCTGGAAGGGACAATGCTCAGGATCAGACCTACTGTTCTGTGGCCACGCTGCCCAAGCTTGGACCTTCTGATTACCGTTCAATTTCCCATGTATTCTGCCAACAGAAAGAGCATGTTTTTGATGGTAGGCATTAATATTCTAGATCCAAGGGAGGAAAATCCTCAGTATAAATTAATTCCTTGGTATCCTCATTCTCTTTCATTCAGAGGCTGTTCCACTCCATGTGATAGATTCTAGCTCTGGGCTGGCAGAGCTGAGGTTCTGACCTTGAATTCTGGTGACTCCACAAAGGTGCCGTTCATGTCTAGCCAGCCTCCCTCTTCAGCATTTTAGGTCCCTCTCTAGTTTCTTCAAGTTGGTAAAATGATGCATATCTATTGAGCATAATTGCAGGTCTTGAATATAGTAAGTTACTCGCCCTCTAAGAGCAGACAATCTCATTGGCTTCAACAAACCAGGAGTATGGGTTTTAAAGATTTTAAGTATTGGATAACTAGGTCTAGTTCTTTCTATGCCATCTTTTTCATGTTTTTCTAACAGCATCAAGAAAGGGAAGAAAAGCAGTGTTGAGAGCCTGCTGGGGCTGGCCCTGGGTGAGCAAACACAGTTCTCTCTGTGCGCCTCAGACAAAGGAGAAGCATCTCTTGTAGGTTCATTTCATTCTTGCTTGATCAGCCCTGTGTGTGTTCTCAGAACTCAGGGTTCTGGAAACTGCATAAAGGAGTCAAATCATTCAACCCTAAACAGGGCTCTTGCCCTAAGTCCAGACAACAGCTGTGAAGCAGCTGCACCATTGTGCTCTAAAGCTGCTTAGCGTACGATGCAAAGGAAAAAAAAGACTAGCCCTTGGAAACTATGTGAAAAATACAACCCCCTGCGACAACAGCTGGCAGGTAACATATATCATGAAGACATTTGTGGCATTAGAATGGATACATAAAATATGAGAATTCCAATAGTATTTTAAGATTTTTTCCCCATGAAAGTTAATGCACTCAAATCTTTTCAATTTAAGAAAATTAATAAGAAAAAAAAATGGAAAGAGAAGAACTACGGCAGCTGGTACAACACAGACATGGAGGCAGGTAAAATATGAGTCTGCCACCTTCACCTTTTTCCCCTGCTCCAATGCCCCACCCAAAAATAGCATGAAATGTTTCCCTGGAGCAACCGAAGATGAATGTCTGCTCCCCAAGCCAGGCCCCACGTTCAGGCACAGCACCACTTCTTACAGTTGGCAGCTTTACTAGACTTTGATCATTCCTTCGTGGGACACATCAACCTTGCTCCTCTTTAATGTGCAAGACCAGGCAAGAGCCGAGGCCAGGCAGGTATAGCTGCAGGCAGGGCTTTCTCCGATGCTGTACAGAAAGGCTTTTGCCTGCCCAGGCCCGAGGGGAGCCGTTGCAATTGCTTGCCTCCCACATCCTATGGAAAGGAGTCCCCATGTTCTGGTGGCTTAGGATGTGTGCTGCCCAGTGGTGGGCGAGCTGGAACCTGGGACCAAAAGGAAGTCAGGCACTGCCTACTTTCCGAGCCCAGCTTTCAGGGTCTGTGCTTTTTCCTCCCATCCCTTTTAGTGACGCCTTCCTCTAAACTCTTTAGGAATCAAATTGACCCCATTTGCTTTTCTGACCCTCCTCCCCCTTCCCCATCAAAAGTATTCGTCATGGAAGTAAGGAAACTGTCACTGACAGGCATTATTGATGGGAATATAAATCCATATCCCCTTTCAGGGGTGCAGGTCCACACAGTATACATTTTAAATGTACGTTCTCTTGGACCCAAGATTTTCACTTCTAGAAATGCATCCTAAAGAAATTATTACCCAGGTAGGCAGAAATGTATGTGCAAGAACGTTTACTGCTGCTTTGATTTAAAATACTGAACAACTGTCAATAACATAGCCATCCATCAGAAAAGGATCAGTTAAATAAATTATCACATAAGCATCCAATGAAACACTCTTCAGTCTTTAAAAATAAGGAAGTAGGTTTATATCTATTGACACTGACGTATGCCCCTGATATATTGTTAAATGAGGAAAGTGGGTTATAGAAGCGTACATAGAGTAGGATCCTGCTTATACATTTTTTTAAAGTTTATGTGTTTATACTTTTGCATAAAAAGAATGAAATGATAAATGTCATTCTGTTGACAGTAGCATCTCTGAGGAATAGCATTAGAGGCATTATCCACTTTCTCTATATTGCTTACACTTTTACAAAGGAGATATATTAACAGAAAAATACTTTGATGTAGTTTTTTAAAATCTTCTCTAAGAACAATATATGCAAAGGCTTCACATTGACAACAACTTATATTTGCAAAGAGCTTCACAGCTTTATTTTCCCCATTAACTTATTCAGTCTTCACAGCCCTGTGAGGTTGGGAAGATGGATCTTAGTATTTATTGTCAAAAATAACCATCCATTAATGTGGTGAGAACAGATTTTATTCAGTAACTACTGAGAGTAAGAGAAGGAGCAGAGCTCAATTCTGATTTGTGCAGAGGTGACTGGGCATTTTAAAGGGGAAGATGGGGGAGGAGGGAGGAGGAGCCAGTGGGACTCTGGTGAAGCCTTACAAAGGGTTGGTGGGCGTCACCATGATTAGGCCAGCTGCACGTGCTAGCTGGCGATTAACACCAACTAGGAGCCAGGGCCCTATCCTTCCTGATAATTACATTTCAAAGGAATGGCTTTCAGGTCCTTGAGAGAGACACTCCTGACTTGCAGGAGATACACATACATCTCAAAGAGACAGAGAAAGAATTCACAATTGTAAGCCCTGTTTGGTAAATGCTCTAAGTAAGGAGACCAGGGGTCTATCTTCAGGTGTTGGTTGGAACAAACAGCAAATTCTTTTCACAGCCCTGAGCTTTTCCAGACAGGAACTTAAAAGAAGGCTGGGTTGTCCCAGGGACACAAACTTAGTCTGCTAAGAGCCACGTTAAAATTTGTTCAAGTCTGTTTGTGCAGAGGTTTGAAAGAAGCGTTTGTGCTGAAGGTTTTTGGCATTCTGAGTACCCTTTTTTCAGCTTAAAAAACTAATTATTGCCTGGGCGCAGTGGCTTATGCCTGTAATACCAGCATTTTGGGAGGCCGAGGCGGGTGGATCACCTGAGGTCAGGAGTTCGAGACCAGCCTGGCCAACATGGTGAGACCCCCCCCCCCCCGTCTCTACCAAAACTACAAAAATTAGCCAGGTGTGATGGTGGGCGCCTGTAGTCCCAGCTATTCAGGAGGCTGAGGCAGGAGAATCGCTTGAACCTAGGAGGTGGAGGTTGCAGTGAGCCGAGACTGTGCCATTGCACTCCAGCCTGGGCAACAGAGCAAGACTCCATCTCAAAAAAAAAAACAAAACCAAAACCAAAACCAAACAAGAAAACTAGCTCTCAGAGAATTTACATGATGTGGCAGCTGGGAGGTGTGACACACAGATATCCCTTCCAGGAAGATCTTGCCATTCCACCACCAGGAGGGCAGCAGCTCCCAGCCGACAGCTACAGCATCATCAAACCCCACCTCAGCATCTGAGCAGAAGCCAAGCTCTTTCTGGGTAGTTTTCAGCCTGCAGCCTCTAGCACCAAGCGCTACGAAGTACAAGGTGAGCCCATTTCTGCCCAGCCTGGGGATCTTCTAATGGGCAACTTCTGCTCCAAAGTACTAGGCTAGCTGCATCTTTGTCAGATCTGCAATACAGTTGCAGGCTCTCCTTGTCCAACCCTCTTGCCTCCCTCTTTCCCTTTTACAAGCATCCCCCCAAGAAACTTCATCTCAGTATCTGCTTCATGGGGTACCTGAGCACGTGGCTTACCAAAAACTACATTCACAGCCAACATACGCTCAAACCAGTTTCCGAATCCCATTAAAATGTAAGCCCTGTTAGAGATATTTGCATTTTAACCAGATTCAGGGTGTTTAGCTAAAGAAAAGGCATTCTAAAAGCAGGAATGGCAGAATGAGGTGAAGGGTAACAAGGATGTGAGGGGAACTGGGGAGAGGTTGGGCCCTCAGGGCCTCCCTTCAATGACTGGAATCACACTACACAGCCTTTTAGCTTCATCCAGAAGATTAGGAATACAAGCAGAGGCAAGGCCAGAACACTAACACAGCACTGGAGACAAATTCCTATTCCTGTGTTTCTTACATTACATGGTAATTGATATGTCTGCCTCTCTCATTGGATTATGAGCTTCTTGAAGGTAAGAACCGTGCTTTAATTCCTTTTGGCATTCTCAGTGCCTAGGACATGACTCTGTGCATCATACAAGTTCAGTAATAGTTGAATAAATAATTGAGTCTTAGGAGGAAGAGAGACAAAAATGGGATGATAATTGTTATAGCCAGTATTTACTGAGCGCATATCAGCCACTGTTCCAAATGCTTTATTGTATATCATCGTATTTAGATACACAGTAACCCCACGAGGCAGTGGAGCAGGTGGTGTTGCCCAGGAAGCAGACTCTGAAACAAAGTTTAGGGTACACTGTGTTTATTAAGGAATACCCTTGGGATCCACACCCAAAAAAAGAGAGAGGAAAGAAGTGAGGTTGGGCTAGGTGCAGTGGCTCATGCCTGTAATCCCAGCACATTGGGCGGTTGAGGCCAGAGGATCACTTGAGCATGGGAGTTCAAGACCAGCCTAGGCAACATAGAGAGACCTCATCCCTACCAAAAAAAAAAAAAAAATTAAATTAGCAGGCATAGTGGCACATGCCCATGGTCACAGCTACTCCGGAGGCTAAGGTGGGAGGATCATTTGGGCCTGGGAGGTCAAGGATACAGTGAGTGGTGATCACACCACTGCTTTCTGTCACCAGGTGACAGAGCTAGACCCTGTCTCAAAAAAAAAAAAAAAAAAAAAAAATGAAAAGAAAGAAGTGAGATTGGACAGATTCATCTGGGTTGTCCTGTGTGGGCACCAAAGTGACCAGGACTTTATACCTCCTCCAGCTCAGTCATTAGATGTGAGCCCTCCTTGGATGAGGTGGTACTCTGCCACTGATGCAGTCCCCAGAGGGGCTGTCCACAGAAGGCTGCCTGCCAAGGGCACTCCCAGCGGCTGGGGCATCCGCAGCACACTTCTGTGTCCCTCACAAGTAGCTGCTATTAGCTCCTTTATGCAAATGAAGAAACGGAGGCACCAACACTTTAGTTAACACCTCACCAGGTCAAACAGTGAGTGACCAAACCAGGACTCAAGCACTGGCCTTCTGGTGCAGAGCCTATGCCCAACACTACATCTTACTCTCAAATAGGTATGGGTAGTTGTAGCAATGGGCAATGCCACAAGCCCTGTTAATGATCTGAAATCCAAACCTTGGAGAGCATGAATTTGTCCTCACATGTGTGTTTACCTTTACAAACTATGACTCACTGCAACCAAGAATGGAAAAAAACATTATCAGGTGTGATCCACGTAGAAAAATGTTGACACACATTTTTACCCAGCATTGTGCTAGGCACCCAAAGGATATAAAGGAAGGAGAATGTATGGTCTCTTCTCATGAGAAACTGAGAATTTAGGCAAGGGGATAACCACAGACACGTGAAATATTTATTGGACAAACCTCAGAGCAGTAAATGAGTAAGTGTGAGATGATTGCTATGTTCAATAATAGTAAAACAGCAAAGGGCAAGAAAGCCTTTAACAAACGGTTGTCTGGGTTTGCAAGTGCCACCCCCACTAACACTGAATTCCAACACTGTGAGTATTGGAACCCAGAATGATCAAGCACAAACTGTTGCCAAAGTGTAAAAAGAACTAGACCCACAGGGGCTGGGAAGACCCACAGGCTTGAGTACCAAGATGTCCAGGGCAAATTAAAATCTCCAGCCCTTGAGGAATACCTACCTTCTCTGCTACTATATTGCCTTGGATTTTTACATTTGTGTCCTATTTTGGCTTCTGAGAAAAAATATTTTAACTCTAAATCTTAGTCATTTTTTCTTTCTATGGGTGACAGCACTTAAACATTGAACAAAACAATACTGTGATTTATTTTACTGGTATTATGAGTAGAATTTTCTTTATAAGAATTTGTGTTATTTAATTCAATCAACAACTCTTTGGTAATACCATCAACTTTTGGGTAATAGCTTAGAATTGTGGTTAACAGGATAGTGTTTGGCAGAGAAATTTGGTTTGAATTATGGCCCTGCTACTTGCTAGACCTGTGTCAAGGTACTTGTCTTCTCTAATCCTTAGTTTCTTCATATGTAAAAACTCTCTAATAGGAGTGTGATGAGGAGAAAATCATTCATGTAAGGTGCCTGAAACATATTAAGTGGCCAGCAAAGTTACTTGTTGCCAGTAATAGCAACAGCAGCATGGGGAGTATGGGCCAGATAATGTGCTGGGTGCTTGGCAGTCAACAAAGAATGAAAGAGACAAAAGGCCCTGCCGTTCCAGAGCAAACAGGTAAGGCTAGTGGATAAGGGGGACACACAAGCAAGGTATTAATTTCTAGGGTAAGAAAAAATGTAGGGTTTTATGGACACATGTAACACTGACAAGGAGAGGCAAGTCAGGGAGTTCCAGAAAGATTTCTTAGAAGAAAAAATTGTCACAACCTTTTAACATTTTATTTATGTATTTATTTGGCGGTGGTGGTGTTGAGATGGAGTCTCACTCTGTCACCCAGGCTGGAGTGCAGTGGTGCAATCTCGGCTCACTACAACCTCTGCCTCCTGGGTTCAAGCAATTCTCCTGTCTCAGCCTCAGGCATCCGCCATCGTGCCCAGCTAATTTGTGTATTTTTAGCAGAGACAGGGTTTCGCCATGTTGGCCAGTCTGGTCTCAAATTCCTGACCTCAGGTGATCCACCCGCTTTGGCCTCCCAGAGTGCTAGGATTATAGGTGTGAGCCATCGCATCCGGCCTGAACATTTTATTATTTGCCATGAATTTTTGGGTTCTGCTACTACACTGTAAGTTCCTTGAGGGAAGGGATAGGGTTTGTTGTATTTGGCATTTCATAGCAACAGAAGTGTGGTGCCTGACACACAAAGCATTCAAATATCTGATGCGTGAATGAGTAAGTCAATGAAGGGAGTCCTAAGGTAATAAGTAGGTTTGCCAGATGAGGGTGACAAGGTATTCTAGCCAGAGGAAATGGTGTGCATCAAGGCACTGAAGTGAGCAAAAGCATGGTGAGTGGAGTGTTATCAAACAGAACTGCAGTCCACCCACCCGGCCCAGTAAGACCAGATAGCCACACTGAGGTTTGCAGCAGGAGAAAGGAAAACATTTATTTGCAGGGCACCAAAGAAGGAGGATCAGGCAGCTAAGACTTAAATCCCAATTTCCCAGATGGTGTACAGGTAAGGTTTTTTAAAGGCAGAAAGGCAGAGGTTACAGGCGAAGTCAGAAATCAATATATGGAGACTATACATTGCTTTGACCTAAAAAGGCAAGGCATCTCGAAGTGGGGGTGGATTCAAAGATTTTCTAGTGTATGATTGGTTAAGCAGATGATGTTTTGTCTAAACATTTGAAATCTACAGAAAAAAATATATAATCTCTGGCTCATGGGCATGACTTCCTCCAGGCCTCTCAGGAAGAAATTTAGAACAAACAACGGTGGTCAGAGTTCAGTCCTCAGCTCCCCTTATCTGAGGTCTATGTACCAGTGCATCCATTTGGTAGAGGTTCAGGTTTCTGGAAAGCAACTCAGGGAATATATATTAAGATGTTATCTATAGTTTCTATAGGGGAACCAAACGTCCCATGATTCTAACTTACTTGGCTATTGTTTTGAGCCGCTATGTCTTGCTTATCACATTTCTCTTTTACTCCTCAGGGCTAGCCAGATGCCTGGAATTTCTCTTGAAAGAACTCAAGATTTTGGTTTTTTTAAATGTCCATGTTTGGGAGTAGGGAACAGGCCCCTAAGAAGGGTCTCTGACTCATCTCAGGATGCAGTGGGTCTGGGAAATACGTGGATGGGGATGCCATGAAACAAGGCTGAAAAGGGAGCCAGGAACAAATCAGGTTGGGTCTTGTAAGCCACAGTACAAAGTTTGAACTTGATGCTAAGGTGCGGTAAGAGCCACAGAGGATTTTAATTAGAGGAAGCATATAACCAGCGTGTGTGTTTTAAAGTTCACTCTTTATTCTGTTAATACACTAATTATTCAACTCAATTTTAGTAAAAAAAGGAAACTACAGATAGGTATAACTTTTTAAAAAATTACCTGTAATCTCACCAGAGATAATCACCATTTGACCATAAGTAACAAGCAATCTGTCTCACTTATCTATTACTGTTTAACAACCCTCCCCCAAAACCTCGTGGCTTAAAACAATAATTTGTTATTTCTAGTGAGTCTGTGGGTTGATTGGGATCGACTGAGTAGTTCCTCTATTTTCTGTGGTGTAGCTGAGGATACACCCACATTCAGCTGAGAGCTTAACTAAGGCTGGAACATCCAAGATAATCTCTCATCCTCAAGAGTCTCTCTCCACATGGCCTCTCATCTTTCAGTAATCCAGCTGAGCTTCTTTGCAGCATGGTGGCTGGCTTTCAAAAAGGATAAAAGGAAAGCTGCCAGTCTCTTAAAGCCTAGACTTGGACATATACTGAATTTCTTCTGCTGCATTTCAGTAAGCAAAGCCATTCATAAGGCCAGCCAAAACTCAAGAGAAATAGACTCCACTTGTGGATGGGAAGAGCAGCATGTAGGCACAGGGATTGGAAGACTGACTGGCCATCATACAGGAAAACTATCTACCACACAATTTGATTTGCTAAACACAAAGTAAGTTGTTGACCATTTCTGGTAGTAAATAGTTAGGAAAACTGAATTCCAGTAACAAATGCAAAATACCTTGTCCTTGTCCACATATGAATCTAAGTGGGTTGTCTAAATAAGCTGACAATTTGCATGTGTGATGAGGGAGGAGGGAGGTGGGAGGTAGCAGGAACACCATATTGAAACCTAGTGTTGAAACGAGAGAAATTGTAAAAAAGAAAAAGGCAGACTCTAGACAAAGAAAATGGTTAAAATTGTCACGAGGAGTGTTCTGCAGCCAATGCCTCTCTACAGTTAACCTGAGTATGTATTAATTCTGAGTGTGACAGGTAGTTAAAACACATTATTTGTCTAATCACACTTCCTGGGAAGAGGAAACAGCAGCAGAGTCAAACAGATGAAGACCCAGGACCTAGGCACAATACTTCACCATGCGCAACAGCAAAGTGCGTGCACCACATCCTAGAAAATGACAGGATCAAAACCTGAAAGGGCAAATCTCTTGCCAAGTCAAGGGGAGTAAGGATGAGGCCAAAATGGTAGCTTTCTCCTCACCCTCTGCTCTGAAAAGGGCAGGGGCTTCTCAATTTTATTCATCACAGTCATGGGAAAGCCATCTGTTTGAATGGCACAGGAGGGCATAACCAGGCTCCTGGACTTGTCTGTGAGCCTCCTAATAATGCCCAAAGAGAAAGGATAGTGCTTCTCAATTTTCACTTGTCTTCCTCATCCACACTTCCACTGCCTTAGTTCAGTTAGACTAGTCTCCATGCTACTCCTCTATATTGCTCCAGTTCATCCTCTGTATAGCTACCAGAGTTCTCTTTCTCAATACACATTTTTTAAGGTCTAGGAAATGGCAAGAAAAAAAGGCCAGAGACAGGTGCAGTGTTCAGATTAGACAGAGACTTGTATGTCACGATATAAATTTTTCTCCTGATTGTGGGTGACCTACTGAACAATTTTTCGGGAGATAGTTAAAATTTTATTTTAAAAGGGTATGTAGGCAGCAAGGCAGAGACGAGGAGTAAGCCTGGAAGCTGAGAGATCACAACTATATTACAGTACCTCTGGTGATAAAGAGTAGAGGTCTAAACCATGCCAATGGTAGAAAAAAAGGGGACAGAGTAAAGATATATAAACAGTGTAAACGAAATCATACAAATGATAGAGGCTGGTGACCTCCATAAACAGGCAAAAGGAGATGAGCATATCACCTAAGTTTCCAGCATGAATAGAATTATTCACTGAGAAAGACATAAAGAAACAGCAGGTTTGCGAGTAATCAGAAACCTCCAAGTGGCATGGCAGGCCATGTGAATAAAGAGGTTGCAAGCTCAGCAGAGAGGTCTAGACTAAATATACTAAAAACCGGAGGGGGAAGAGGTGAAGCCACAAAGATACTTACCCAAGAAGAATATCCAGTAAGAAAAGCAATACAATCCCACAGGAGCTAAAGAGAGTCTTGAGATTTGGTAAGCCACAAAGAACTTTTACATCTCAACAAATCAAAATCTGAAAGCAGAATATATTACCTACTATTTACTAATATTATTTAGTAAGACAGGAAAGGTCATCCTCAAGTAGAGATTCTCCCCTAGAAGGGTAGGAAAACATACCCCTATCTCCAGACAAGAGGTGTTACATGAAAACCATATTGAGTATACCTGACTTTCTAACTAACTAGAGAAAACAAAGGTCTACAAAAATCAAACTAGACAGATGGGGAACCTGTTGGGGGGAGGGGGCGGGGAAGGAACACCACTTGCAAAACAACCTGATACTTTTGAGGTCCACAAGAGCCAGAAGGTGGTGGGGCCCCATCACAGCCAACACCCCATACTTACTAACCAAACTGATTAAAACTTGATTTGTCTCCTGAAAGATCGTTCTAATCTGCCAACCTGAGCTTTCTGGTCTACTTAATACCTGTTGCCTCTCACTGTAAATTAATAGGCATTCTGGTAATACACCAGTCTCTGAGAGCATACTTAATGAGTCCATCCCAGAAAGAGGTCAATTCTCAAATGAGATTCTCTTTCAGTATCTCCAAGGCATAGTGTCAAACCTAGAGAACTTCTGCTAGCCAGTTAGAAGGCTCACTCTGGAATCACTGTAGCCTCACCTAAAGTCTTCTCATTAAAATACATCAAACACTTTTAACAGATTAAAAATTAAGATGTGATCCCAAACAAGGAGAATTCAGTAATAATTTTATTTTGAATTACAATCTATTATCACTTCAAAAAGAGCCACTTCAGAAAACATCCAATGGATGTTGACTTACCAGTAAAAATGTAAGTCATCAACGTATGATTTATACTACAGAATACATAATAAATTATATTTACATGCAATGACTAGACTATCACACACAAGGTAAAAAAATACAGTATTTTATGTACATTTTAAAAGATTTACATGTTCATATACAATTTATAAAGTTAAAAATTCTCTGTACAAAATCATACATGTACAGAGTTTATATAAGCCCCATTCTTATGGCTGTATCACCACACAGATTTGCTTAAAACTCTAATACTACAAACACTCGGGTTCTTCATACTCAATCTTGGCACCCATATAGCAATACATCATTTTGAAATGTAAATTACAGAGGAAATAAAACGTAATCATGCAGACATTTTTAATATAAGAAAATGAGATAAAATGTACCACCAGATCAACATTTATCAATTCCATAGACACTGGGTTTTCAACTTACTGCACTGTTTTCATACAAGTACATGCAAAACTAGCAGATTATGGATTTTTAAAGTAACATTAAAATAATACCATAGTTTGACAATACTTGGGCAATAGGAATGAAACTAAGAGCCCTAGCCTAATTATTTCTGCGGATCTGCATCACATCAAATAGACACTGATCATTTAAAAAACAAAACAAAAATGTGTTTGACATTTGAGCATATTCACTCTTCTGAGAAGGGGGGAGGGGGCAATCTATGATAAACCATTAAAGTATTATCCACTGTCCCTGCTAAGGAAGCACTTGCATACTTCCAATCTGCTTAAATAAAGACATCTGAAGGTTTTATAAAATGTTTAAGCTAAGCTACACTAGTTATTTTTAAAAATCTTGAAAAGTAACAAATTGAAGGTATCAGCACCTTCCCTCCTCCCCAAAGTAGCTAAAGATCAACAAGAAAAATAAAGTGCCAATGTCTAAAGTATACTGTTAATGGTTTAAGAGGCACTACCTCATTTGATGGCTTAGGATAAATATGAAAATAGGCCAGATCTGATCTGAATAACAAATAGAAGGTAGGTATTCCAGTATATGTAATTCCTGACTAGATGGGGGCTAAACCAGAAAACTACCTATTCCCCCATTTATTGCTTTGAAACCTGTACATATAAATTCTGACAGAATAATCAGATTTCTAAGATGGAAAGCACAGTGTTTGTGCCACTTTGAAGTTGAAAAAGAAGGTGCACTCTTGATCACTGGGAGGAGAGCTGCTGAGACTCTCCTCTCCACAACTCATATCTTCACAAGAGTCCTCACTAAAGAGAAAAAGAGACAAAAAAGAGGATACCATTACTTAAAACACACTTAAATGCTTTATAGCCAAAATAAAGCTGCTATATGAGTATCTCTAGTGAGGATTTTTATATTCAAAATGTATGCTTTACAGAGACAAAATTTATAAAGACTTCCTAAATGAAGTCTATAGTAATCTCAATGGAAAATACAGATTTTTTTGGCTGAGTGCAGTGGCTCATCCCTGTCATCCCAGCACTTTGGGAGGCCAAAGTGTGCAGATCGCTTAATCCCAGGAGTTCCAGACCAGCCTGGGCAACATGGCAAAACCCCATCTCTACAAAAAATATTAATACAAAAATTAGCCAGGCATGGTGGCACACGCAAAAAAAAAAAAAAAGGAAAAGAAAGAAAATATAGGTTTTCTTAAGTTTAAACAAGTTACTATTTGCCAAACTATTATTCTTGTACCAATTAATAACTCTATCAGCAACTAATTGTAGAATTCTAAGTATTTTAAATCCAATAATGAAGACTAAAGACAACATACCTCCTAGCACATGGTCTATTTAGATGTATTTCTTGCATCCGTGATTTCTTATACCACTTAACACTCTCAAATATCAAAGTAAACTAACAAGCTATGAAAATGAAACTTCTGGCCCTTTATCTCTACAGCATAAAACAAACAAATTTAGCAAAATTATTCACTTTACAAACACAATAATCAAATTCTGAATAAGACGACACCAACTGACAGACCTCTGAGGACATCTATAGAAGTCTTCCCCATTAGTGGTGGTGATTCCCTTTATTTTCCAGGCACCTACCCATTAATCTCTTCTCCACAGCACAATATTAGGAATTCATACTAACATGACAAAGCCCAGAATTCTTTTCCAGTTTGTTTTTTTGGGGGTTTTTTTAGCTGTATTTCAAAAGCAAGGGAAATAGGAGAAAGATGGAAAACAACCAGTTTAAAAAGGGAAAAAAGGCTGAGTGCAGTGGCTCACACCTGTAATCTCAGCACTTTGGGAGGCTGAGGCAGGAGGATCACTTGAGCCTAGGAGTGTGTAAGACCAGCCCTGGGCAACATTGCGAGACCCCATCTCTACTCAAAAAAATATAAAAAAGAAAAAAACTACAAAAAATGGAGAAGACCTTATAAATCATTACGTATTTTAACAAAACTACTTCTGGTTAATTTGCTTACCTGAAGAGTTGGGGTTTTAATTCTTAGCTCTTAGTGTAGGGGCTTGCTTTCTCTAATGTCTTACATTATTCCACAGTTCTGAGTATAATAAACTCAGTAATATTTAGTCTAGGGAAGTTTAATTAGTCAAGGAACCCGCCTACCTTTCACTTTCATCAAAACAACCCCCCTCAGGTATCGTTGGCAGCTCAGGAACACTATAGTAGCTGTTGTGAAGGTTCTGGGCTGTGCGCCTTGAAACGATCCAAACCAACTTCTTAAGATCTGGTTTGCAACATTCAGGAGAAGAATACTCAGCTAGGCATTTAGAAACTAACTCTCTCCAGTAAAAGAACTCGGCGTCATTAATCTGGAAAAAAAAATATTTTAAGAGGTTATGGCAATGTCTTCCAAATCTTGCAGCACCTTGGAATCACTAGGTGAGCTATGAAAAAAAAAAAAAACATATATATATATATAGATGCCTGGCTCCCACTACCCTCTTCCACCTCTGGTATTCTGATTTAATTGACAAGGAGTGCAACATGAGCATCAAGAGTTTTGTAAGTTCCCTAGGTGCCTGTAATGTGCAGCCAAACTGTCAAAATTTGGGAACCACTGGTTTAGGAGAGGAGCACTCTAAGTATAAAATTACATAGGATTCAATACACAGAAAGCTTTGCCTATTCTAAGAAAACGCTGACCTAAAAACACTCTGGGTCTGTCAATAAATCAACTATCAAGTATAGTCCTTAGTCTCAATGCAAAGAAATTCAACATTCCTTTTGTTACAGAAACCAATTTGGGTTCCTGTAACAAGGCATTGTTTGGATTGCTGGCAACATACACTTACATTATAACACCAGATACAAAACTAAAGAAATTAGCAATATGAGAGAAGAGAACTTTCCCAAAAAGGACATAGTTCCGCCACCACTGGAGAGTGCTCCAGTTTATTTCTTTTTTTTCTTTTTATGTTTTTCCTTCCTCCTTTGGAACGTCTTCAGTTTATTTCAATGAATCAATTTTCACTGAAGATGGTTCCAGCTATCAATATCAATAAAAAGTTCAGATAAAAACTAATAAAATCATGATTAAAACAAAAGCGAAAAGTTATCTGTTACAAACAAAATGCTTCACATTGCACATATTTTCACCAGAAAACAGAAGATCTATTTTCTTGGCCTCCCATTTTCACCTAATCTAGCTACATCTTAACCCACTTATAATCTGGTTTCTACCACTTCCTTCTCACTGCTCTACTGACATTACCTCTGACACATTCAATGACCTTCAATTTTCATTATATTGGATCTCTTATAAAAATTCAATACTCTTGACCACCTCCTTCTTAAAAACCTCCTTCCTGTCTGACAGTGCTCCTACTTGTGGGGATGTACCTTTCTTCACTTGGCTCCTAATGTTGGGGGTAAAGGCCAACACTAAAAACCCCAGAGCTTCAACTGACCCCTACAAAAATGATTCCACAAGCTTTTAATGGTTTCAACTATTGCTTCTTCATGAGAAATTCCAAATCTCAATCTCCAGCTACAGTTTATCTTCTTATTCCAAAATGCCAAACACCTACTAGACACCTACCTGTGTATACACGCATCTAAAATCATACTTCTCTCATCACAAATTAACTTCTTCCAAATTTCCTGCCAATTATGCTAGTATTACATCCACCATTAGGTACAAATCTTGGCCATTCATGATTCCTTGCCTCATTTCCATGCTTGGCTTCCAAAATCACTGTTTTATGAATTGGACAGCCTTACTCCTGCTTGTGACTAACACCTAGACATTGTACCTGCAAGTCTACCCTAAAATGACTTTTAAATCTGTCTAGTCCACCAATTTCTTGGCCATAAGCCTTTGCTGTCCAAACTTCAACTGTCAAAGATTCTTTTGCTCCAAACAGGCTCCCAGTCATAATGCTTCTCCTAGTCTGCCCTATTTCTTTGCTTAAAAAAACCCCAAAGTAAGCCGGGCACAGAGGCTCATGCCTGTAATCCCAGCACTTTGGGAGGCCAAGGAAGGTGGGATCACTTGAGGTCAGGAGTTTAAGACCAGCCTGGCCAACATGACGAAACCCCATCTCTACCAAAAATACAAAAACTAGCCAGGCATGGTGGTGAGCACCTGTAATCCCAGGCACTCGGGAGGCTGACGCAGGAGAATCACTTGAACTGGAGAGGCTGAGGTTGCGGTGAGCCGAGATCGTGCCACTGCACTCCAGCTTGGGCAACAGAGCAAGACTCTGTCTCAAAAAATCCCCAGGTACTCTCTATATTCACTATTACCTGGCACCAAGACACAATAACAGATGACAGAACACAACACTTCATGTTAACTTCCTTATTTCTCCAACTAGACTGAGAGTTTAAGAAAAAGGACTGTGTTTTTGTTTTATACCTCTTTGTGACTGTAAGACTTACTTTTACTTAGCTGGCCTGAAGGATTTGAAAAGACATTGGGGTTTAAAACATCAACATTGCTGGTGTTATTTGATGCTGCTGCTAATGGGATGACAGTTCAGCCCTAGAGGTGTGATGTGATCCCATCCTATCCCATTAGTGTTTGTTCTGAGTCTAATTCCTAGAATGCATTTTAGAACAATGCATACGTGGCAATGTAACAGCTGTACTGTCATATGGCATGATTACTACAGAAGGGGCACTTATATGCAGAAAGAAGCTGGGCTAAGTGACCAAGTTACCTTCCGGATTAGTATTGTCTGGGTCAAAGCTGCATTTTGAGAACTTTAACACTACAGATATAAGAAAAAAACGAGTGTAAAAGTTAAGAGTCCCATGAAGTATTCAAGTTTCAGTCACTACAGAAAAAAATGAAACATCAGGAAAGAAATTTGCTTTAAAGAATAATGACTGTGATTACCTTGGAATGTTTTTTAACTAGCAAGAGAATTTCCAGTAATTCAACAGATTTCAAAGTTTCTACTTCCAAATTGAGAAGGCACAAGGCTAATACAGATGGCTGTAAGAAAAAAGAAAAGGAAAATATTTTTTTAAAATTCAAAATAGAAACTGTGAGATATATATGTAAGCAAGGAATCGACTTACTTTTGCTTTTGAAAAGACGAGTCGGCAGTTGCAAGCTTTCAGCTGAGCTTCTAGTTTATCAAGGCTCAGTATTTCTTTCCTATAAATGCAAAGAACAAAGATTTATTAAACTTCCAAAGATTTAAATGATTTTAAACGATTTTAAAGATTTGCCAGGGCCAGACACGGTGGCTCAAGCCTGTAATCCCAGCACTTTGGAAGGCCGAAGTGGGTGGATCACTTAAGGTCAGGAGTTCGAGACCAGCCTGACCAACATACAGAAACCCCGTCTCTACTGAAAATACAAAATTAGCCGGGTGTGGTGGCACACGCCTGTAATCCCAGCTATTCGGGAGGCTGACACAGGAGAATCACTTGAACCCGGGAGGTGGAGGTTGCAGTTAGCCGAGATCACGCCATTGCACTCCGGACTGGGCAACCAGAGCGCAACTCCATCTCAAAAAAAAAAAAAAAAAAAGATTTGCCAATAAAGTCCAAGTCGAAAGTTTGAAGAAGGTAAAAATACAAATTTCATTGCCATTCCAATTATTTACTGTTAGCTACAGCAATGCTCAAAGTATAAAATTTATCTTTAATCCCACTGACCTTTCTGAAGTATGACAAAGTATAATAGTATGGTATAAGTGCAAAAAGTTTAAGGCAGTAGTAGCTTCCAATTCATAGTGCAATTTTTCTGAAATTATTTTTTCCATCCGTTTTATGTCAGAAGCAGTACATTTACATTGACTAATCCGGATCACATCATGAGTGGATGGAATATTGCAGTCTTCTTCAACTATTCTAGCAGCCAGCAAAAAAGAACAGACTCCAATGCAAGACAAATGTTTAGGTTTCACCTGAGAAAAAAACAAGAGGCTTCTTTCAACAACTGTCACTTTGACTTAGTAAAGCAAATGCTTATAATACTGTAATGATGCTCCTATTCTTAAGACAGAACACAATCAAGCTGCTTCTCTTATATGTACTGGCCCTTTACCCACAGTTATACACATTGTCACATTTTAGATCTTCTCAACCTCCCTTAAAAAGAAAAAAAAAAAAAAAAAAAAGGCAGCAGGGAGCAGTGGCTCATGCCTGTAATCCTAGGACTTTGGGAGGCTGAAGTGGGAGGACTGCTTGAGGCCAGGAGTTTGAGAACACTCTGGCCAACATAGCAAGACTATTCTGGTCAACACAGCAAGCCTCCACTTCTACTTTAAAAAAAAAAAAAAAATTTTAATTTAGAAAAAAAAGTTTTTTGAACCTTTAAATTATGTAAATTCAAATGCAGGTACAAGAACTTCCATGCAGGTTCAAAAGCTAGATTTCTAGCACTAAAGTATAATTTGTATTTCAGACTTATGAAATTCGTAATACAATCTCCCCCAAAATAAATTAAGCTTTTTAACACCAAAAAAAAATGTACTGGGATATTAAAATATTTTATACTTATGTTCTTACGTAAAAATCTTTAAGAATCATTCCATATTTCAATGTAATTTTGCTCGAGAAAGATCACATGAGTGGCGCAGAGTGGGACATATATAAAAGCTGTCATGGACAGATGGCTGCCCTTTTCTTTTCAATGCCCTGAGAACTGACCCAGCAGCTGACAGCAATCCTACTGGCAGAAGATTCCCCACATTTTTCTAGCCATTCCTGGTGACTGTTAATAAAACCATGGCTCCCTGCTTTGAAGAGACTTCTAGGGAAGGCGGCCGGTCATATTTAATAGACTGTTATGCTTCATTTGTCATGCTTCAGTATTTTAAAAATCTAGGCTTCAAGAGAAGCATGATGGCAGATAAAATCTTATTTTGAGGACTATAAACATATGGCAAATATCTAAAAAATAGTAGTCTCTCTTTTGTCACATCTTCGAGAGACAGTACTTAACCTAAGACACAACAGAAAAACCTAACATACAACAATACAATTAATCTTGTAGTCTTATTCTGGCACTAACGATCACAATTCTGATTATAAATTTTTATGTACAGTGGACATTATTATACCCATTCGATAAATATTTCTTGAACCCTGTGTGCTAGGCACTGGGCATAGAAAACGGAAGACATATTTATAAAAATGATGAAATACCTTCATAAGAGCCAAGAATCTGTCCAAAATATTGACGGCCAGGACAAAAGTTTCAGTGCAAGATCCAAAAAAGTTGGCTAAACTCCTTAAATCTTCAACTTTGGCATTTCTCAATCCTGGACACAAAGTGTTATCATTCTGCAATAAAAACCAAGAACCAAGGTTTACAATTTTCTTAGAACCAGATGAAAAACACATATAGATCCAAAGAATAAGGTTAATTTTTTTCCTAAGAATAAGGTTAATTTTTTCCCCTCGATCTTCAAGCATATAGATGGAAAGAGTGGTATCACTTAAGTAAAGCTATACACTTTCTCATCTATAAGACATAAATCACTGCTTCTTAAAAATATACATCATAAAAGAGCTTCAGCAATTCAATATAAGGTGAACCGTTCCAAGATTTCAGAGAGTTATAGCAAATATAATTCAATTCCCTTGAAATGGAGAGGGTTCCTTTGTTTGCTTTTGCTTTTCTAAAGTCATTTAAGATCCTACTATAAATATGTATTTCACAGGCAGAGGGTGTTTGCACAAATGAACTGCTCAATTCACCAGGAGTCTCTCATCCTGAAGCTGCAGGAGCTGGAGTGCGGGGGGCGGGGGGTGGGGGGGGGAGGCGGCGAGGAGGGTGCCACATTCAAAACAAAAACAAAAAAAAAACCCACTTCTCTAAAATATCACTCTCATTCTTGCTAAGAAAAGCAAAAGCATGACCCTGGAATAAGGTTTATCTTGGTACTCCAGAAGGAACAACTTCGATATTAAGAAATTTTGCAGGCTTCAGTCATGATTCAACGGGGAGGGGGGGTTGTTACCTCCTCCAAGCCCCATCAGCTGCTTGAGCAAGTTATCTTTTCTGCCAACTTACCTCCGGGGTAGCCTCAATCAAACTCAGCCCTTTTTCTCGAGGTTGGAATCTCTCTTCTTGTTCTAGGTAGAGGTTCAACAATCCGAGGAGTTGGACCCCTTCACGACCTGCCAAGTGCTCTGCCCCCAAATCCTTCATCTGCAGCAAAGACACCACACAGAGAATGTAATCTGGAGGTAAGAGGGGTGGGGAAGGGAGATAGAAAGGGCTGAGGCCAGTATCTCCAGCAAGGATCGCCTCAACACACCCGGACAAGGAGCGGGGGGAGGGACCAGTCACGTCCTCCAGAGCCCTGGGGCAATCCCCACCACGGCCAGGGAGGTGTGGCAGGGGGAGGAGCCGTGGTCAGGTCCGCCGGCCAGCGCTCGGTAAGACCTGCCAGCCCTGGCCTCTCGGCGTTTCACAAACAGGAAACTGTCCGCGGGCGCCGGCGTCCCCTCGGTCTGCCCCACCTGAAGTCGCACCGGGGAGGGCCTTCTGCCCAGGGGACTGCAGTGAGGCCAGCGACTGCAGCGGGTCCCGGGGATGGGGCGTTGCACAATAGGGGGGAGGGGAGGGAAAGTCTCGCGACTGAACAAAGAAGCGGAGGGAGGAGACTCCCGAGCCCCGCCCGCCCGGGGCGCCCAGCTGCAGAAGCCCCTCTCGGAGAGTCCAGCCCCCAGCTTTTCCCATCCGCTGCTGCAGCACCGATTCCGGACTTACCCGAGAGGCGGACACCCGTGTCCCAGGAGCCGTGGGGTGGCGCGGCACACCCGGCTGCGGTCCGGGGACAGAAATCCAGTCCAGTCTAGCCCGCCCCGCGCCCGACCGGACAACACCCATCCTCTCACTGATGCTGGGGCCCTGCAACTCTGCAGAGCCCCGGGGCTGTCAATCCAAGAAGCACCACCCCAGCGAGCCCCCGTGACAACACGAGTGGGGGCGGGGGGCACCGAGGCGGAGACTGCCCTTAGCCTAGTCGCCCCCTCCGTCCACCCCACCAGCATCTATCTGTCCGTCGCGGGCGCCAGCTCCTCCCAGGGCTGCGGCTGAGGGCAGCACCCTGGTCGCTCCAGCGGATGAGGGGCAGGCAGCACCGAGACACTCGGATGATACCAACCTCCCCGCAGCCCACAGTCCCCACCACTAACAAAGAAACCCACGGCGCCCCTGGCCGGGCCCACTCACCGTGCCGGAGACGCGCCTCCACCCGCCCGCGGTCTCACGGTCCGCAGGGACTGGGTGCAGCGGGGACTTCCGAACCTGTCTCGCAGGTCGGGGACCCCACTGCCTCAGCGGTGCCCCCGGCCCGGCATCCGACCCTTCTTCCCAGGCACCGCCGCCTCGGCCTCACAGCCCCGGCTCCATCCCGCTCCCCACGCGCCCACCCTCCACCCGGGCGCAACGACGGCCGCCGGAGACCAGCCTGCCGCCGCACCTCCGCCGCCTCAATAGAGGCCTCCGTGAGCCTCCTGTTTTTGTTGTGAGTTTCGACGCCCCCAAGGGGGCGGGGCACGTGACTCCCCGCGGAGGGATCCTGCACTTCCTCCACGGACTTTAAAAAGAGTCCCGCCCCTAAGCCGCTGTCTCCAGCCTCTCTCGCTGCCTCCCTAGCTCTCCTTGGCTTCGCCAAGCCAGTCCTCCCGCCCGGCGCCAGGGTGGAGGGCGGAATCTGGGCGTCGGGCTTATTCCCGGATTGATTCGGATTTGGGAACAGGGGAAGACTGAGGAGCGGAAGGAGATCGTTTCTAGTCTCATTACGCATTTTAAAGGTCCCCGATTTGTTTTGTTTTCGCTGTTTTGAAAAGTCCGCCCAAAGTAGCCGGCTCTCTGATTGGATGCGGGTGGGGCGAGGGGAATGCGGAGGACCTGATTCACCCTCGAATCTGGATTGGCTAATTTATCAGTCTTGGAGCCCTCTGATTGGCTTTCTCTGTATCCTGAGCCTCTCTCTGCCTTGGGGCCTTAGCAACTCCAGGGCCTGAATTGCGCATGCCTGGGTGGGCAGCGGGGAAGGTTTTCAGTTACCTGCCCTGAGGTCCTGCCTTCTCTCACGGCTGCGTCCGCCCTTCTCGGGGGAATGTCACGCTCGCGGCGTTTCTCCAGAGCTAACCTTTGTGACAGCCCTTTCAGCCACGGGAGAGTTTTCTACATTCCTTGTTTTGTCTTGCCGTTCCATTTTGCAGTAACCCACCAAATTATTATAACATTGTCGGGGCGTCTACTAAAATATTCAATAAATGCTACAAGTTTGGATGTTTGTTTTAAAATTTTCCAATCCAAGAGGAAAAAAGAGTGGAGAAGACAGGTGAAACAAGATAGGCAAAAAGTTGAGGGTCGAAGCTGGGTGATGGGTACTCGAGGCTTCATTACACTGTTCGTTCTACTTCTGTGTGTCTTGGAATTTTTCCATAATTTAAAAAAATTCAGGAGGAACTGAAGGAGGAGTTTTTAATAAAAACTTAGCACGTTGATGAGGGTACGTAAACATCAAATAGTTACGGCGTACGTCCAGAGGTTGGGCGTACGTCCAGAGGTTGTAGTTGTGCTGTTGTTTTAATGAAGACTCCCAGAGCTGCTTGGTCCTTGGTAACCCATAAATTATCATTTATTATTCATTATAATTAGCATTGTTGTTATAGGCGACACTTCTCCCAGGACGGGACAAAAAGCAAACCAACCAAGTGCCTTAGGCCAGAGACACTTTCACATGGATATCAATGGGAGATGTGGAACATTTATTTGTTTACTCTCTCACTCCTAAATTAGTAAATACCGTATTCTTGAGTTCTAATCTACATAATCAGCCACTGGGAACAGTTTTCTCTTTTCTGTTCTTCTGTATGTTTTCTGTGAATTATTTTGTTACTTGTGAAATATGGGAAGGCACACGGCATAGCTTTGGCAGCGCTCTTCTTTGCAGAGCAGCTAAGGAATTTTTGAAGTAGGTCCCTTTGCATATTAGCCCGGACTAAACACAGGCATCTGTTTGGAGCACAGAGCAACTGGGGGAAAGGAGCCCAAAAAGCTAACACCTATTTCAGAGAGGTGTGAGCTTGGTGAGTGTTTTGGAAAATAAGGTAAAATTAGCACACTAGTTTTAAATGATTTGCAGGCTACATAATTTTATCCAATGCTTATTTTATCTTTTAAACATTAAGTGATAACTTTTACTTGGCATAATCATCTTGCTGGAAGTCTATGCTGATAAACATAATAGGAACATGAAACTAACTTGGAGACTAGAGCTAAGATTAAAATTACAGAGATGACAGCTCATTGTACAGAGCATCAAAAGGCTGAGTGAACAGGGCCCACAGACAGCAGCTCGACCAACTGTCCACCACCAGAGAAATGAGAGTTCGTGATCAAAGCATGAAGGAGACTGGGGATGTTTTTTTCAAGAAGGCAAAGGTAAAAAAAGGAACATACGTTAGTTTATAAGTGATGTGAAAGAGGAAATGCAAATTTATGTGGTAGAATTTAAAAATAACAGACTATATAAAACAAAAAGGAAAAGATTGAGAAATTGCCCTTTGCTTAGGCTACATAATTTTATCCAATGCTTATTTGATCTTTTAAACATAAATAAGTGATAACTTTTATTTGACATAGTCATCTTGCTGCTTAGATCACTAAATGTTATGAAGCTATACTAAATGTGTACTATATATTTCATAACTAGTATTTTATGTGTCCTTTTACAGACAGCTTCTTGAATGATGTGAACAGTGATGGCTTTCTCTGAGAGTAAGACAAGAAAAGCTTTGTAAATGGTGCCGAATTTCCTGCTCTTGGCACGCCCTGCTCAGCACAGAAGAAAAGACTGATCAGGTTGTCCAAGATGGAATCCTTTATCCACTTTAGTCCACTTATCTCTTTAAGATTAAAGGAAAGCAGTCATTAAAAATATAGATCCAGTAGTTATTAATACCGCATCCTCTTTTTTAAACACCTCATTTTAAGGATGATGATATTCTTGGGAAATGGGCTTGGGGGATTATGTAGGTTTTCTCTGTTTACTTTGCAGAATTTTTTGTTTGTTAATATATCTTTAAAAAAAATTATCCTCATTCTATTTGTCCTTATCATCTTGGCTTACCTTGCTGGAGGTGAAAGTGTTATTTATGAAAAAAGACATTATTCCCCTTAGGCTAATCAGGCTTTACCCATTAGCCTTTCCGGAGCTTTCTGGAGGGCAAATTTCCTATATCATGCATACGTACAAAATAAGGAAATCAGAAACCTGGCAGCCCCCAAGAACTTCCAAATAATTTAAGATACTTGATCTTCTACAGTACATGGTAGGGGTTCTGTGGGGTTGAATGATACTGTCACCAATAACCCCATGAAGGCCTGATGTTCAGCCTATTGTCCTCGGTGACATGTGAGACTGAAGCTAAAAGGTGCTCACAGAATGGGTAATAAGCAGGGAGTGCCCACACAGAAACAATGACTACATTTAGTGAATCCCTGACTCCTGACAAGTGTCCTGCAAACCTGCTCACACTTACGCTTCTACCGTGAAAATAGGGCACTCCCGTGGGACAGCTGTAGTACTTCTCTAAATGACTTAGACTTCCCTGAACTTCATAAGGCATCAAAATTGCTACAACTTTCCAAATCTCATCTTTCTCCTCAGAGATACAGTTTTTGACAATAAATCCTAGCTTTTTATTCAATCGAAAGTTAATCAATACAGATTGAGTGCCAGGCACCCTACTAGGCATCAGGGATACAAAAATACGTAAATAAAACAAGGCCCCAGAATATACCCTGGTATGTCTGAGGTATAGGGCAAAAGCACTGGCCTTGGATCAAACTGGCCTTGTGTCCCAGCTTTCCTACTCATTAGAGATGGTGCCTTGAATACCTTGAATAATTCTGATGGTCTTGAGCTTCAGCTTTCTAACCTGAGGCAAACAAAAAGCCAGAGGTAATTGTGTCTGCTTCATATGTGATGACTGAATACAAATGTTTGTGAAAGCAACTAGCTATATATTTCTAGGCCGTTGGAATTTTTCACCATGTTGTAACTTCATGAAGGGAAAGGAAGGGATTATCCCTAACCTCATCAAAGAAGTCTGGTGGAAAGCAGCCCTGAAAGGAAAGAACCTGAGGATAAGGATATGTAAAGCTGACATGAGGCCATACTCCCCCTCCCTGTCTACTCACTATTGCTGAGTCCCTGGCTGGGCTGTTTTCTGTCATTAGGCTGAGCACAGTGGTTCACACCTGGAATCCCAGCACTTTCGGAGGCTGAGGTGGGAGGATCACTTGAGCCCAGGAGTTCAGGACCAGCCTGGGCAACATAGCAAGACTTCATCTCTACAAAAAATTTAAAAAATTATCTGGGCATGGTGGCATGCACCTGTAGTCCCAACTACATGGGAGCCTGAGGCAAGAAGATTGCTTGAGCCTGGGAGGTCTACAGTGAGCCATGATGATGTCACTGCACTCCAGCCTGGGCAACAGAGCAAAACCCTATCTCAAAAAAAAAAAAAAAAAAAAAAAGGTGGTTTGCAGCCCCAAACTTCCTGCTTAGGTAAGTCCTGCTTCACAGAACCTTCAATGGAGACAGAAATGCCTCTCCGAGGAAGAGGAACAGGGAAGGTATAGCATAGTAGCATAGGGTGCCATCTTAAAGTGATGCAGATTTTTCAACCAAGAGCTCATTTTTAAATCAGAACCTGGAAGAATGAGATGATTTATATAGCAGATGATTAATCTCTTTCTTCAAGCAATCAGTAGAATAAGTCAGTGAGGCATCTCATATATTCTCCTTTCTGATTTTCCCACGAACAAGATCATCTCAAATTTGAAATCAACATTTTACAATCCATTTACTATACATTCGAAATCAACATTTTACAATCCATTTACTGTATATTTTGTTGCTTTAGTTGTTAATGCTAGAAGCATGCCCTGTTTTTTTGGAAGAGTGTTTGTGCAAGGGTTGGCCATATTCATAAACATTCATAGTGTTTATCTTTGTAGGATTGGCTTTGGAATTGTGGAAATTATCCACACTGTAGACACCATCTGAATGACTAGAGCAAGAGGACCAGTTTTTCCAGCCACCCAGTTTAGCCCCTCCCAGTTCTACTAGCCTGCAAGAGAGTTAGCCTTGTATAAACTATCTCTGCAACCTGAGAACCTGAGAAGTCAATGCTCCGTGGACTCTGAAGCCCGACTCAGTACTTTGTTATCCAGTGCTCCCTCTTTTACAGGAAGAATCAATTGAAATAAATGAAGTAGCTTTGACATGATGTGAAAAGGCTGGCAGAGGAGAGTGAACTGAGAATTTGGCAATGCCAGAAATCAGAACTAATCATCTCAAAATCATCTTAAAATATATTTTAAGTGGCCCAGGCTACATTCTGGAACATTGTACATGCTTCTTTACATAACACATTTTTCCTTCATGGTTTGTTCCAAGAACCATGACCTAACTCAGAGATTTCCTGTCTTTTCTTGACATCACAATGCTATATGAAGTTGACACTGTCAGCAAAGAGTAACTTGGGATACATCTGTTGACTATATCATCGTATTTCCAAAATAAGTTTTACTGTCTGTGAGAGTCATGATCTCTTTTTTAATCTCAAATGAAAAGGCAATTGATGTTTAAAGTGATATGGGTAAGTGATATAAGCTTAAAAGTTAATGGGTGCAGCACACCAACATGGCACATGTATACATATGTCACAAACCTTTACATTGTGCACATGTACCCTAGAACTTAAAGTATTTTTTAAAAAAGCTTAAAATTTGCTTCTGTTAACATTTTAAAGTGTTTTCAAAGTGAAAGTTTTTTTTTTTTTTTTTTACTTTAAAAATAAAGACTGCTGGTGAAACCCTGTCTCTACTAAAAATACAAAAATTAGCTGGGCGTGGTGGTGCACGCCTGTAGTCCCAGCTACTTGGGAGACCGAGACAGGAGAATCACTTGAACCCAGGAAGTGGAGGTTGCAGTGAACCGAGATCGCGCCACTGCACTTCAGCCCAGCGACAGAGCGAGACTCTGTCTCAGAAGAAAGGAAAGACTGCTTTATATCAAAGATCCTCAGGTCTGTTTAATTACATATATTTTTATGTTTTCTACCACATTCTGAATAAGAAATTGTGGCTACGTGCAGAAGTAGAACCAGATTTAAGGCAGTAGGTTTGAAGCTTTACTATTTGGAGGGGCTCTCTCTAGGAAAAACGGTAGGATTTACAAATATAAAATTAAATATGAAAGTGAATACTTATTTAAAACGAGACAATTCAAGACAAAGTGTCAATTTTTAAAAGTTGTTATATACTCACTGCTCCAGCTATCTACTGCTGTACAATGAATCACCCCAAAACTTAGTGACTCAAAACAACAATAATTTTATTATCATCACCCACAGGTCTGGGCGTTGGTTGAGCTCAGCTGGGCAGCCCTTGCTCAGGGTTTCTTATGAAGTTGTAATCAGATGGTAACTGCGGCTGGTATCATCTTGCTGCCACTCAACGTGTCTGGAGTGATGCTGACTGTGGGCTGGGACCTCAGCTGAGGCTGGTGGATGGAACACTTACATGTAACCACTCCACGTGGTCTTTCCGTTTCCTCATGGCATGGTGTCAGGGCCTGAAGAAAATCGGGTGAACACTGTGTCTCCTTTTACAAACCAGCCTTGGCAGTCAGATAGCATCTGTATTCGTTTCACACTGATGGTCTAGGAAATTACCACAAATTTAGGGATTTAAAACAACAAATGTTTATCATATTATAGTTCTGGAGGTCAGAAGTTCGAAATGGGCCTTACTGGGCTAAAATCAAGGTGGCAGCAGGGCTGCAGTCCTTCTGAAGGCTCTAGAGAGTATTCATTTTCTTGCCTTTTCCAGCATCTACAGGCCACCTGCGTTCCTTGGCTTGTGACCCTTCCTCCATCTTTAAAGCCAGCATCATGGCATCTCCAGATCTCTCTTAACTCTGACTCTTCTGCCTCCCACTTCCAACTACAAGGACCTTAGTGATTATATTAGGCCCACCTGAATAGTCCAGTATAGTCTCACCATCTCAAGGTCAGCTGGTGCTTGCTTCAGCATCACATAAAATTGTTTTGTTTTTGTTTTTGTTTTTTTGGTTTGTTTTTGTGTGGGGGTTTTTTTGTTTGTTTGTTTGTTTTGAGGTGGAGTCTTACTCTGTCACCCAGGCTGGAGTGCAGTGGCACGATCTCGGCTCACTGCAACGTCTGCCTCCTGGGTTCAAGTGATTCTCCTGTCTCAGCCTCCCAAGTAGCTGGAATTATAGGTGTGCACCACCACGCCCTGCTAATTTTTGTATTTTTGGTAGAGATGGGGTTTTGCCCTCTTGGCCAGGTTGGTTTTGAATTCCTGACCTCAAGTGATCTGCCCACTTCAGCCTCCCAAAGTGCTGGGATTACAGGCGCGAGCCACCACATATATTAAAATTGGAATGTTACAGAGAAGATTAGCATGGCCCCCATGCAAGGATGGCAGGCAAATTTGTGAAGTGTTCTGTATTTTTGAGAAAAAGAAAAGTTTGGGCATGGTGGCTCATGTCTGTAATTCCTGCACTTTGGGAGGCTGAGGTGGGAGGATTGCCTGAGCCCAGGGGTTCTAGAGCAGCCTGGGCAACATGGCAAGATGTTATCTCTACAAAATTTTTAAAAATTAGCCAGGCATGGTGGCATGCGCCTGTAGTCTCAGCTTGGGAGGCTGAGGTGGGAGAATCACTTGAGTCCGGGTCAAGGTTGCAGTGAGCCATGTTCACGCCACTGCACTCTAGGCTGGGTGACAGAGAAAGACCCTGTTTCAAAAAAACAAAAACAAAAACAAAAAACCAGAGGAAAAAAAAAAAGAAAAAAGGTCAGATTTGCAACCTTAATTCCACCTTGCTATATTACATAACATATTCACAGGTGGTGAGGAATAGGATGTGGACATTTTTGAGGGACCTTTATTCTGTCAACTACAACGTCCTTTAAGCTACAGTCACATCTGCTCAGGTTCAAAGAGAGGGAACATAGATTCCACCTCTCAAGGAGAGCGGTGTCAATCACCTTATCACAAGAGCATGTGGATACTGCGATGACCATATCTGGAAAATAGTCTTTTACATTCACAAACACAAAAAATCTGGAAAATCCCATAATATTTTTTATTAATAAACTGCCTGACATACGGCTATATAACTTTTTACCAATATTTTCGGCTGTATGCTCTCTGATCACCTCTTCATATGATAATAATATATTAATATAATTTTCTGTAGGGAACATTTTTTAAAATTTAGTTTTTCCTCTAACATGGCTAATCAACTTTTGTTTTTTTAAAATTGTTGCTGTTTTAAAATGTTTATTTCAGTTTTATAATTCATTATTAATACCATAGTATATTTTATGGTTGATATCAGATTTGGGAAAATCTTTACCAAGCTTTTTCTGCATACGAGCTATAAAAAATCCAGGATACCAGTGAAAACGGACAGACTCATTATTTAGCTTCTCATCTGTTTTTTTATTGCAGAAGCATATTTTGAGGTTTGTGTCATCTTTGTCAGTGTCAGTATTTTGTATCAAATCAGCAAGAAATTTCTATATTTTTATATGATTTTATGATTCCTTCCTCTTAATAGAGTATCAAACAATCCAATAGTTTACCCATTACTTCTAAAAATTTCTCTTTTCCTTCTAAGGAAGCACTGGTTTTCGAATGATCTGGAAAAAAGTATTATACATAGTTTGCTTCTTGGTATCTGAACAAGAAGCAAATCTCGTCATGCATTTTTATCACTTTTATTTCATATCCCATTAACTTTTTATGTAAATTTTCGCTTAGTTCTTCATTAAAAGCACTTTTAGATAACAAAACAGAGCACCTTTCTTTTTTTTTTTTTTTTTTTTTGAGACGGAGTCTGGCTGTGTCACCCAGGCTGGAGTGCAGTGGCGCAATCTCGGCTCACTGCAAGCTCCGCCTCCCAGGTTCACGCCATTCTCCTGCCTCAGCCTCCGAGTAGCTGGGACTACAGGCACCCGCCACCACGCCCGGCTAGTTTTTTGTATTTTTAGTAGAGACGGGGTTTCACCATGTTAGCCAAGATGGTCTCGATCTCCTGACCTCGTGATCCACCCGCCTCGGCCTCCCAAAGTGCTGGGATTACAGGCTTGAGCCACCGCGCCCGGCCAACACCTTTCTTTTATATCCAAATTAGGATTTTATAATTTCTCATTGTTTTATTGGAACAATCCAAAATGTGTTTTTAAATTTTAGTTAAATGATATGTTCTCAACTCTACTTCCCCTTAGATCCCCAAAATGCTGGTAGACACTCAAGCACCTCTAAATTCAAGGGAAAATGATACAGTGAAATTTGACATGGAGAAAGATAGCAGCCTTAACTGATTGTGGTTAAAATCACTTACTTTCACAAAACTCAAAAAAAATATATATGTGAACTATATCAGTCAGGGTTCTCAAGAGAAACAAAACCAATAGGATATATATAGATATATAGTCGTGCACAGCAAAATGATGTTTCGATCAGTAATACACCATATATATAACAGTGGTTCCATAATATTATAACATTGTATTTTTACTGTAGCTTTTATCTGTTTAGATATGTTTAAATACACAAATATTTACCATTGTGTTAGCGTTATCTACAGTATTCTGTACACTAACATACTGCAAAGATTTGTAGCCTAGGACAGTAGGTTATACCATATAGCTTAGGTGTGTAGTAAGCTATACTACCAAAATTTGTGTAAGTACACTCTATGATGTTTACACAATAATAAAATTGCCTAATGATGCATTTCTCAAAACTTATCTTCATCATTAAGCAATGCATGACTGTACATAGAAGGAGATTTATAATGAGGGATTGGCTTGTGCAATTATGGAAGCTGAGAAATCCCACAATCTGCTGTCTGCAAGCTGGAGGCCCATGAAACCAGGTGGTGTAGTTCCAGTACAAGACCCAAAGGCCTGAGAACCAGGGAAACCAATAGTGTTAAGTCCCAGTGCAAGTCCAAAGGCCTGAGAGTCAGGAGCACTGATATCCAAGGCAGGAGAAGATGAATGTCCCAGCTCAAGCAGCAAGGGAAAATTCACCCTTCTCCTCCGCCGTTTTGTTCTGTTCAGGCCATCAGCATAGTGGATAATGTCCACCCACATTGGCGAGGGTGGTCTTCTTTACTAGCCTACTGATCCAAATGCCCTTCTCTTCTGGAAATGCTTTCATAGATACACCCCAAAATAATGTGTTTTACCAGCTACCTGGGCATCCCTTAGTTCAGTCAAGTTGACATAAAATTAACCGTCACATGAACACTCTGCTGGAGCCACTCCTGAGAACTTGGAGAGAGTCTGTGCAAATGAGGGCCCCTGAAGCTAAATTTCATTAGCTTTATAATAATCTACATGTAGTAATCAATAATGAAGTTGTCAAGCACCATATTCAGTGATTTATATGTCCTGACATAACTTTAATGCCTGTAACACACACAAGTGGTAAGTACCATCACACAGGCCCAGAAATAGAGGCCCAGGGAGTTTATGTAACTTAATCCCACAGCTAGACAGTGGTGGAATCGGTGTTCAAACCTAGACAATCTGACTCTAGTATCCACACTCTTAACCACTATTTTACAGTGACATATAGTTACTATATTACATAAATCAAGCCTAGTGACTATGTTACATAGATCAAGCTTATATCTGAATTGTTTTATTTTCCTTCTTCTCGAATACCAGGAAGAAGATCTATTTGGCTATGTTTCCTATTAAGTTCACTCAAAATGGCTGCATCAGTAGTTTAGGTTAGTTTAAGCACAGGCAATTGGGATTGGGTGTTTTATTAGGAAATTTAATCACTGGTCACCTGCATACATGTGTGGGGGTGGGGTGGGGGGGGTGTGTTTCCTTTGTTTTTTGTTTTTCTTCAATAGAAAGCAAATATGCTTTTGAGAAATCTTATCTTATCTCTGTCAAACTAATCTGAAAAGAAACTGTCTAGACAGACCAGGCCTACCAGGATCAACTACCCTTACCCTAGAGTTTTGAATTAACATGTTTCTTAAAAAAAGCCAGCCAGTTTCAACACAGTCCCACCACTCAAATCTCAGGAAAGCCAGCAGGGGAAGT
This sequence comes from Papio anubis, assembly GCF_008728515.1. Lineage (NCBI taxonomy): Eukaryota > Metazoa > Chordata > Mammalia > Primates > Cercopithecidae > Papio > Papio anubis. The sequence continues at coordinate 120,907,574 of NC_044978.1, read as the reverse complement.
AAAATGAGGCTCCTTCTTTTCTGCCTGGGGGAGGTGTCTAAAGATCTGAGACATCATGTGAGTGTGTTGTATCAGTAGTTTGCAAATGTTTAGGGGCCAGAAAGAAATTGTGCTGTGTTCCTATTCCTCCTGATAAGGACTATTTTGCAGACATGTGGCTTCTTTTCCACCTTACTACAAGGAAGGGTTTTTAAAGTCTTTATAACAGAAGATGGTAATCAGCAAATACTCTGATGATTCTACCATTATTAGCTCTGCTGTTATATTCTCAGGAGCTGCATACCATCATTCTAAGAGGAAGTCAAGGCCCTCTGCTAACTCACTGCTAAAAATAACAGGTTTGAGGTTTACAGCCTGTGCTGGATTCTAGGAGGTAGAGATGGTAAGAGGTGGACAAAAAGAGTTCATAGAAAAGAAACTTCTTTTGAAATGTGCCAGAAGTTACGAATTTATTGTGCTTATTGTGTTGTGCAATATTTGTTAAGTTTTTATGATGGACATAAATAATATACTATCTCAAGATTTTGTATTTAAACAGGACAGAAACATATTGACTCATTCTGCGTGAAGATTAGCTTCCAAGAATATTCAGGTTTCCATAGCCATGTGTCTTATAAATGTAGCATTTAAAAATCTTCATTGCTTCTTTTGTTCAGTTTAATAAAAGTTGTCTGGGCAGCTAATTATTCCAGACATAGTGGAGGAAACAGTAGATACAAAATGACTATGGTTTAGACTCTACTCTCAGAGAGCTCAGAGCCTAATGGGAGAGAGCAGAATTACAAATCACAATACTGTTGTGCAAGTTTCCCAACGATAGCAGTGTGTAGAAAGGATAGCAGCAAAACGGAGAGGATAGTTGTCTCAGGAGGGAGAGAGAGATTTCACTGTGTGACTGTCTTCTCCTTTCAACTCAGAATGTTTTGTATATTTTTAAGAATGAGCAGTTCTGCACAAGAACAGATTAACAACATCGAAGCAACGCAAGAGTACACGTGGGTAGAACTTCCACCTTCCGGATGTCCTTTTGACATTGGTGCTTCCGGTATATTTGTGAAACCCATTATCCTAACTAAAACTACTTCAGGTTATAGTTTTCACTTGTTTAGGCTAAGTGAGATTATTGCCATTTCCCTGTAAGGGTTACTTATTTTACTTTATTTCTTCTTCTTCTTTTTTTTTTTTTTTTTTTTTTTTTGAGACAGATCTTCACTCTTGTTGCCCAGGCTGGAGTGCAATGGCGCAATCTCAGCTCACTGCAACCTCCGCCTCCCAGGTTCAAGTGATTCTCTAGCCTCAGCCTCCTGAGTAGAGACCAGAAAAATGTACATTACCACAACAACATTAGTTGTATTGGATTGTTTGGTTACAGGTGATTTTGGTTTTCTTTTTCCACATTTATTTTCCACATATTATTCCACATAGAATAATAAATCCTTAAGTGGTCTATTTTACTTCAGAGTAACTACATATTTCATATATATATATACACACACACACACACACACACATATATATATATATATTTTTTTTTTTTTTTTTTGAGATGGAGTCTGGTTCTGTCGCCCAGGCTGGAGTGCAGTGGCACAATCTCGGCTCACTGCAAGCTCCACCTTCCAGGTTCACGCCATTCTCCTGCCTCAGCTTCCCAAGTAGCTGGGAGTACAGGCACCCACCACCACACCCGGCTAATTTTTTTGTATTTTTAGTAGAGACGGGGTTTCATCATGTTAGCCAGGATGGTCTTGATCTCCTGACCTCATGATCCGCCCACCTCGGCCTCCCAAAGTGCTGGGATTACCAGGCGTGAGCCACCACTCCTGGCCAGGGTTACTTATTTTAATCATGAAAGTAATAATAGCACACTACAGAAAATGTGGAAAAAGAAAAATAAAATCACCTGTAACCAAACAATCTAATACAACTAATGTTATTGTGGTAATGTACATTCTTCTGGTCTCTTTTCTGATTGATATATATATGTGTGTGTGTGTGTGTATATATATATATATATAAAATTGTATTGTAAAATACACAAACAAGAGAGTATACGTATGTTCAATGTAAAGACCATTAATAAAGGCTGGGCATGGTAGCTCACACCTGTAATCCAGTACTCTGGGAAGCCAAGGAGGGAGGTTCACTTGAGGCCAGGAGTTCAAGACCGGCCTGAGCAACATAGAGAGACCTCATATCTACAAAACTTTTTTAAAATTTGCCAGGCATGGTGGTGCATACCTGTAGTCCTAGCTACTCAGGAGGCTGAGGCAGGAGTTGAAGGCTGCAGTAAGCTATGTTCGAGCCACTGCACTCTGGCCTGGGCAACAAAGCAGGACCCTCTCTCTAAAAATATAAATAAGTAAATACCATCGATAAAACAAGTAATCATGTATCCACTACCCAAGTTAATCAATAGAATATAATGTGAAACCTCTGGATGCTCTTCCTGGATCACATCCCCTACTCTCTCTCTCTCTCCGAAAGTAACCCTAGTACCAAATATTCAGTTAATCATTCCCTTCCTTTTAAAAATAGTTTATCTGTATCCCTAAATAATATGTTGTTTAGTTTTTAAAGTTTATATAAGTGAAATCACACTGAGTATATTTTTCTGTGACTTTTTTTTCCAACTTCGTTTTTGGCTTCATCCATGTTTGCCTATAGCTATAGTAAATTTTATTGCCATATAATTCCATTGTATAAAAATATATAGTCTGGCCAGTTGTGATGACTCGTGCCTATAATCACAGCCCTTTGGAAGTCTGAGGCAGGATGATCGCTTGGGACCAGTAGTTCAAGACCAGCCTAGGCAAAATAGTGAGACACCCCCCCCTCCCATCTCTAGAAAAATTTGTTTATAATATTCCATATGCTTCACTGGTAACATTTTATTTATATTCTTAATTTCTTTTAACTAGCTCACATTTATTTTAATGTTTAATATTAGAAATGTCTGAGATCTTTATTTAGAAGTTTGGTGATTTTTTTTTTGTGGCAAGAAATATGCTGTAGAAACTTAACTGTTTTTTGTATCAATTAGCCTATGGTAAAATTCATTTTATTATACCTCATTTCCCTTAAAGTTGAAGTTTCCAAGACTCTATCAATGACATTAAATAAGAACTTATTATATAGCTAATATATAAACATTAAAATAGAAAAAAGAAAATACATTCCATGTGATTTTAATCAGTTAACTACACAACTTCTAGAGTGGGTAAATATGAAGGTCTTTTGTGTGTGTGTGTTTAAATTTGTATAAATGTATGGGATACAAGTGTAATTTTGTTACATGCATAGATTGTATAATGGTGAAATCAGGACTTTTGGGGTATCCATCACCTGAGTAATATACATTGTACCCATTAAAAGTAATTTCTCATTATTCACCCCCTCCCACCCACTCCCCCTGTCCGGTTATGTTGTTAATTTCATTAAACAAAAATGAAGCATCTGGACCCTCTAAAGCCTGAATAATCTGGATAATTATGAAATCTACATTTCATTTTGTACTATACAGACTTGAACTTCACAATAAATACACATATCCCAGACCTTGGCTGTCTAATAGTTAAAAGATCTTGAAACCTGGAATCAGCACACTCGACTTTTTGTACTGGCTCTGAAATCTGCTAGCTGAGTGACCTCTGAAAGCCCCTTCTCCCGCATTTGTAAAAGTAAGGTTATAACTACTGACTATCTCACAAGACTGTCTGGGAAGATTAAGTGAAAGAATGTATGTAAACACAATTAGTAAACCATAAAATGCTAAGCAAATGTAAATTATTATCTTGGGTTCAAATTTCAGCTTTACTATTTTATCTCTATATGACTTATATGTCAAGCTACTTAACTTTTCAAAGCCCGTTTCCTTACCTGAAAAATGGCAGTTTTATAAGGATTAAATGAAACAATAGAGAGAGAGAGACAGCTTAAGTGCAACATAGTTTGTGATAAGGGCTTGGTAAGGGTAACTAGTATTTCTTATTGTCACTTATCTTCTTACCCATATAAAAGAAAACATTGTTTTAAGTTGTTCTTCCAATAATTGTAACAGTGTATTCCAAACTATTCACATGATCAAAACCCGTGCTTAGAAGAGACCTGAATTGGATAGCATACAAGCTAGAGCAAAGCAGCAGAGCTTTTCTCTGTACAGAGCTAACTGGTCAATATGAAAACTGAACCTTGTCCTTATTAGGTAATTGGATGAACCAACCTGCACACAAACTATATAAACAAATTTTGCATACCAAGAATGTTGTTGCCAAGCCCAAGGATCAGCATCAATAACAGTTGATGAATATTACATTCATAAAATGTTTGGATAAGAATTAACATTGCCTGTTTATTTCTTACAAGGACATTTCAGTAATTACCTATTTCTTTCTCTTTGCTTTGGTTTTTATATTGCCCTGTCCTTGCAAATCTGAACTCTGTGCCCATTTCTACAACAGATGGCTTTGGCTGTTGCCACCCAGCTGTCTTTTCCTTTTTTGTCCTGAGAGGTGAACAAAGTGGGTCACCATGGAGGAAAGCTATGTGCTACCTCTCACAGGCTTAATTCGATTTCCCCTACAGCCCCTGAGGTCAGAAATCTCCAAGCTGTTTATGACCCAAATTCAGATCTGCAATGTGCCCAGGAAACCTGACAGCTGTGTGGGCAATTCTGGCTCCAAATTATGCTAACCTTCCGGTGATTCCATTTAAAACAAAATGAAACAAAACAAAAACCTCAGGATACTCAATTGAAAAGTATAAATATTTTTGATGAATTATAGTATGTAGCATATTGAGCAATAATAATGTAAACCAAGCAGTTATTGTTTTATTTCTTTGTAAGTGTAGAGTGCTGTATGTTCTCAGAAGCCACTGAACTATGGTAACTTCTGATCTTATCCCAACCAGTTGCACAAGTACTGGGAATCAAACACCTGTTTATTTGTTAATGCTACTGAAGGAACTTGATCATTAGGTTTTAATGACTCTAAAATATACACTGAAATTCTATTTCAGACCAAACTGCATTTTCTTTCATATACAGGTTTGTTGTGATAATCAATTTCCTATTTATAAGAAACAGTATGATTCATATACTTTGTCTTACTGGGTTTTCTTTTTCTTTTCTTTTCTTTTTTTTTGAGATGGAGTTTCACTCTGTCACCCAGGCTAGAGTGTGGTGGCATGGTCTCAGCTCACTGGAACCTCCACCTCCTGGGTTAAAGCAATTCTCCTACCTCAGCCTCCCTAGTAACTGGGATTACAGGTGCCTGCGACCATGCCCAGCTAATTTTTTGTATTTTTTTTCTTTTCTGATAAAGGAAGCAACTACAGAAAGCTTTTATTTATTTGTTCAAAGTAACCAGTGCTGTGGATGCAAAAAAAATTCCCAACAACTCTTCCAATGCTACTTTCAAAACAAACATATCAAACTTGATTTTCATTAGGATGTAGTTATTTCGTCACACTAGTAAATCAAAATCCAAGACCCAAATTTTTTATATATATATATAAATATATATAAAAAAACAATGTGAACAATTATTGAGCTTCATCTTCTGGACAAGAATGCCAAGTTAGTCTCTCTTCATAAAAAGCAATTACAATTTGATGACACTTCATATTTGCCTCTTTCACTAGCACCAAGTCTGCCTCATCTTTCCATTTCATAAGAAACATCAATTCTCCACTGCTGTCTGTGGCATCAATTATTCTTTCAGGATCAAGACCTCTGGCAAATCCTCTTGGTTTGTCAGCAGCATCTCTTTTCTTCTATGATTTGCTGTCATCAGATTCACTGTCAGATAAAGGTTTTCTTTTTGTACCATCTTTTTCTTTGCCAGCTTTCTGAGAGTTAAGAAATGCTTCAATCAACTCTGGACAATCTAAATTTTCTTCAGGTTCCCAAGTATTGTCAGCATCTGTAAATCCCTACCACTTCAGGAAATATTCCACTTTTCCCATTCACTACACGTCGATCTAGTACTTTTTCCACCACAAATTCTTCCGGCTCTGCCTCTTCAACTTTTTTACTCTTTCCATTCTGTTTTTTTTTCCCCCATTTTTTGCAATGTAGTTTTATTGGAGGCCATTTTTTATTGCAGACTTGAAGAGCTATTATTCACTGCCTCCGAGGTGCTCTGGGTCGCAGGTCTGCAGCGTCAATATTTTGTATTTTTAGTAGTGATGGGGTTTCCCCTTGTTGGCCAGGCTGGTCTCAAACTCCCGACCTCAGGTGATCTGCCCACCTCAGGTTCCCAAAGTGCTGGGATTACAGGTGTGAGCTACTGTGCCTGGCCTGTTTTGCCTTACTGTTAGTAATTCATTGTTTTTATTCTCAGGAAATAACGTAAACTCTGTATGAATACTATCAGTCAATTTTTGAGTTTTAGGAATTGCACGTGGTGTCAATAAATGACTTAGCGTTCTTTTAGAGTGCAAGACAATCAATTAAATGCATGTACATTGCATTGTATCCTAGTATAGGACATATAATATTAGCATACACACTATATGTTAATTATAGACTCCAACCACTCCAGCTTTCCCTGGGAAGAGTATTTTCCCCACTGCCCAAAGGTAACTAGGCACAGGGCCAGTGTCCAAATGCAGCTGATGCTCTCTTTGTTATATATTAGCTGTTACTGTACCATTTCTGGAAGAGTTTTCTAAAACAGCACAGGAATATTGGTGAGGAGGAAAACATGCACTTCACTTAACGAGCAACTATTGTGTGGCAGGCCCCAGAATGGGCACTTCAGAAAAGCAACAACAAAAAAAGATACTGCCCCTTTCCATTCTGGTCAAAAGGCAAGCACATAAGTAGGTCATTCAAGTAAAGCATAGTAAATGCTATGACAGAGCTAAGCACAGAGCCATGGGAATATAGGGGAAGAGCTAGAACTCTCTCTCCTCAATTTCAGACTCACTAATCCAACAGCCTGCTAGATGTCATTAACTTCTGAATGCGTTAAAAGTAGAACTCAGAAACCTCCCCATCCAAATAACTGTAGCAGATGCTGCAGGTGCCCTGTTCGGTTTCTCTCTGGCCTCCAGATTCTATTCCTCCTATATGTGAGAACAGCCCTCAGCCAGTAATTGAGGGAGTGGACACATAAGGCAGCTCTCTCCTTACTCAGGTGGGATAACTCAGAGGCAGGAGAATTCTGTTGCATGTTCTGCAGTGGTCTCATTGAATCTTTACCCATTGAGGGCCATTATGGTAAAAATGAGTCAAGTGGAAGCCCCTGGAAATTCCTGCCCTTACCAGTATTGGAAACCACAAGTAATACCTTATCCCTGATGGAACTTCAGAGATTAGCTTCATCATTAAAGATGTGACAAAAAGCAAGGGTAGTCATACCTCTCACTCCCCATTCAATTTGCCCCTTCAGCCTATACAAAGGTTGGAGGGATCCAGAGAATAACCACATGTTATCAAAAACTTAATTAGGTGACTCCAACTGCGGTTGATATTTAGATATCATCTCATTTCTGGAACAAATCAAGAGTCCCTGGCACTTAGTGTGCCATTATTGACTTGCAAATATTTCTGTTTCTATACCAGTTTGCAAGGACCACCAGAAACAGTTTGTTTTTACCTGAAGTAGCCTAAGAACTATGTCAACACTCCTGTGTTCTGCCATAATATAATCTGCAGAGATTATGATAATCTTGACAGTTCACATAAAATCACACTAGTCCACTGCATTGATACCATTATGTTGATTGGATCTGATCAGGACCTGAACAGGAAGTGGCAAGTATTTTAGATGATTTAATAAGACCCATGTGAACTAGAGAATAGGAAATAAACCCCCATGAAAATTCAGAAGCCCATTACCTCGGTGAAATTCCTGGGGGTCACGTGGTATGGAACATCTCAAAATATTGCCACCAAAGTGAAAGATAAGTTGCTGCACCTTGCAAAGTCCCCCAGTAGAGAAAAAACACTAGGTAGACCCATTTGGATTTTAGAGGTAATATCTCCTACATTCGAGTGAGCTACTTCAATTCCCATTTACAAGTAATCTTATTAAATCAATAAAGCCGCCAGTTCTGAGGGGGACCAGAGCAAGTATAGACTGAAGTGTAAATTGCTCTTCTTTATAACCAGTAGATGCAATGATACTTGGCATGTCTGTGGCAAGTAGGATGTTGCAGGAAGTCTCTGCCAAACAACAATTGGAGAATCATAATGTAAAATTCAGGGTTTTGAAGCCAATCTATGACTCTTCTCAAGATAACCATTCTCCTTTCCAGAAACAGCTCCAGCTCGATACTCGTACTGAATGCCTTACGTGTCGCCTGAGTTTTCCATTATGAATTGTATGCCCTTCCTAGCCATAAAAGTTGGCTGCATAAAGTCAAGTGCTCACAGAAGCAACCTCCCACCAAGTAGAAATAGTATAAAAGAGATTGACCTCGCACACATCCAGAAGACCCAACTAAGTTACCTAAGTAGATGGCTTTACTCCTTCAACATCAACTCCTGGCCCTTCTCCTTCAATCCATACCTGTGGCCTCACTAGGAAGTTTCTTATTACCAGTTGAATGAGGAGGAAGTTCAGGCTGTATTCACAGATGGTAAGACAGTATTCTGGGGCAAACTGGAGTGGACAGTGCAATAGCACACTTCCACTCAGGAGTGTCTCTGGATGGTGGTAATGTAAAATACACCCAAGCCCAGAACTTAAAAAAATACACTTGGTTATCCACTTTGTCTGAACTCAGAAATAGCTATAAGTATGGACTTACTCTGATTCATGGGCAGTTTCTTAGAGCTTGGCTGGATGTTCAGGGACTTGATAAGAATAGGATTTGAATATTGGTAAGAAGAGGCCTGGGAAAGAAGTGTGTGGATACGTCTCTCATAATGGGTACAGCATGAAGACACTTATATTTCATGTGAATGCCCTCCAAAGAGTATCTGCTATAGAGGAAGCTCTCAATAATAGTGTAGAAAAAGTGTCATATTCTTATATATCACTCAGCCTCTTTCACCAGCCATCATACAGCCCACTGAATGAACTCATGTATAAAGTGGTCACAGGATCAAGAATGGAGGCCATTCACAGGCTTAACATCACAGGCTGACCTGGCTACTGTTACTGAGGAGTGCTTAAAGGACCAATAGCAGAGAATAACAGCACTGAGCGCCCAGTATAGCACTATTCCCTAGAAGACCAGCCAGCTACCAAGCACAGACTGATGACAGTGGATCCCTGTATTATAGAGGAGGCAGAGATTTGTCCCCACTAGAATAGACATGTGTTTTGGATATGAATTTGCTTACCTTGTTTGTGGTGCTTTTGCAAATATAACCATTTGCGGAATTTCAGAATGCTTTATTTACCATTATGGCATTCCAACATTGCTCCTAATCAAAGAATTCATTTCACAGCCAAAGAAGTGCAGCAATGGGCTCATTCCCATGGAATTTGCTGATCTTACCATAGACCCCCACCATCCAGAAGCAGTTGGCTTAATTGAATGGAGGAATTGCCTCTTGAACTCCTTGCAATGCCAGTTGAGGAATGGAGTTCTGTTAGATTGAAATACGCTTTGAATCAGCAACCAATAGGTGATGCTGTCTCTTCTATTACCAAAATACAATGGTCCAAGAATCAAGAGGGTAGTGGGAATAGATATCTTCAAATATTCCACCTCATGACCACTCACAGAAGTTTTGCCTTTCATACTTACAATTTTTCATTTCTGTTGGTTTTTGGAGGTCTTGGTTCCCAATGGCAGAATATTTTTGCCAGGAAACACAACAATGTCTGCACTGAATTGAAAGTTGAGACTGACACCTGGCCCTTTTGGGCTGGGATGATTGCCTCCAAATTACTGAGGAAGAATTGAGTTGCTGCTACACGATGAAGGTTCTGTGGACTGTGTCTGGGACCAGGGAGAAACTATGTCTGGGATTCTCTGAGGAACCTCTTAGTATTTCCATGTACAATAATGAAATTTAATATAAAACTATAGCAATTTTAAAACTGTTAGGGACAACTGAATATTCATATACTCCAGTATTGAAAGTTTGGATCACACTACTGAGCAAAGAACTCCAATAAGCTGAGGTGCTACCTGAGGACAAATGAAACATAGAAAGGAAGAGAGAAATGATAAATATCAACTATGGTCTTGTGGTCAGTTATAAAAAAGCTTTGGATATTTTCATCCTTGCTTACTATGTATGTATTTGTGTGTGTGTATGTGTGTGTGTGTGTGTGTCTAGAAAGAGAGAGAGAAACTATTTCCCTCTCTCCTTCTTTCCCTTATTATTTTAAACAAATTTGTCTAGAGGTTAACGGTACAAATTAGTCTTTAGTAGAAGAACATTCAGGTGAGACTGTGACTGAATTTGAGGAGTAACTGACATGCTACAGAGATGGGTGGCATGACTGTATCCCAGAAATTGATTCAATGAGTATTAGCACTTTGTATCTTTTCATTTTGGGAGAGGGTAAAAATGTCTTCATTCATATATAGGATAGTTGAATCTTGGGTGGAAATGTAAAGTTCTTTTTGTTGGTGGTTAGAAGACTGAATACATATAGTTGGGTAAATATGGATGCTGAGTAGCCAAGAGATAGACTTTGTCAGTTACCAAGCCATTATCTTTCAGCTGAAAATGCACCCTTCTGAACTCTGCATGATAATGCTGGTTCAGGAACTCTTCAAACCACATTTCTGCTTTGCCAGCTGGCTTCCTGTTAGGCACTGCTGTTAAGAGTGTTCTAGAAGGATACTGAAGGCGGGGAGGAGGGTGAAGGGACTTCTTACATGTTTTCTCTATCCCTGCTTTTTATGCCTGTGAGCCTTACCATAGCATTATTTCTTCACACTAGTAGACACATTATTTTCTCTCATAGCGGCAGCTTAACTCAGTTTGCAGTTTTTCCTGTAGTTGCAGAACCATCCTCATTTTGTCCCACCTCAGAGACAACAGTACCAGGTGAGCAGTGCCTCATCTTCTGGTATCCGAATTTCAGCTCCATGGGACTGTACTCAAGCTTCTAAATTTTAGTCATTCCAGTGTCTTTATTCCACCAGCCTCAGTGTGGCAGCTGCTTCCTGCAATTGCTACTTCCAATAATAACTTAGTGTTTTCCTTTTGTCTTTTTGGTTACCTGGTTAACAACTTTGTACCTAGTGAACAATTTCCTCCTTTAAATTATCTTAGTGTGGTTTCTATCTCCTGATTGGATGCTAATTGATACAGACACCCTCCTAGGAGTCCCTCCTCTGCCCCCATGCCCTGGTCTAGGTTGGAAATTTCTCTCCTATTATACTACCATTAACAACTTCTAGCACAACCATTATCACACGTCTCTGCTAAACAAAGAACTCTATAATCACAAATACATTCCTAAATTATTCATCTTCTCATCTCCATTTCCCAGTATAATGCCTAGAAAATAGAGATACTCAATGAATATTTATTGAACAAATGAAAGAATGATTCAGGAAGATTCCCTGTGGGTAGGGGACAGAGGAGAGAAATAGAGGTAGCCAATAGACCAGTGTTTCACCAACATTTTGATTTCAGGATTCTTTTACAGAGTGACATACTGGTCTATGTTTAATAAGCAACTTTTTAAAAAAGCTCTGATTCATAGCATTTCTGTTTTCTGTTTTGTAAATACATCCCTGTGACCAATTTCAAGGCACCAATATGATGTCGTTGAATGCAGAGTTGGAAAGAGATGCATATGATTGGCTTTTGTGAGCAGGACCAGCCAGCTCCAGCACACCACTGCCTCACTTCTTAAATGCCACTGAGGACCTCAAAAAACTTTAGATTATGTAAATAGTATATATTTACAGCATTTAAAATCAGAACTGAGAAATTCTTAAAATTTTAAAAATTAGTTTTATTAAAATAATAATAACCCCACTACTTGCTAACATAAATAACATATTTTTATAAAGCATAACTATATTTTCCAAGAAAAAAGAAGAGAAACATTGTTTTACATTTTGGTACATCTTTTTAATATCTGGAATAATACAAGACAACTGGGCTGGGTGAGGTGGCTCATTCAGTGCTTTGGGAGGCCAAGGTAGGAAGACTTGAGGCCAGGAGCTCAAGACCAGCCTGGGCAACACAGTGAGATCTCTATGTCTATGAAGAAATTATTTTTAATTAGCCAGGCATGGTGGTGTGTACCTGTAGTCCCAGCTACTCAGGAGGCTGGTGTGGGAGGATCGCTTGAGCCCAGGAGGTCAAGGCTGCAGTGAGCCATGGTCACACCCCTGCCCTCCAGCCTGGGTGACAGAGTGAGGCCTCGTCTCAAAAAATGAAAAAAGATAACTGGGTTCTCATATCTACTTCTGCATTTATGCTGTTGTGATATGTATTTTTATTTCAATATATGAAGAAAATCTGGCCCCACACAGATATTGTTAGAAAACGGAGGAGTGGCCCTTTTCACAAGATGTCGCTGAAGGTGAAGAAGGAAGCTCCCACCCCTCCTAAAGCCAAAGCCAAAGCGAAGGCTTTGAAGGCCAAGAAGGCAGTGCTGAGAGGCATCCACAGCCACATAAAAAGAAGAGCCGCACATCAACCTCCTTCTGACAGCCCAAATCACTGCAACTCTGAAGGCAGCCCAAATATCCTTGGAAGAGCACCCCGAGGAGAAACAAGCTTGACCACTCTGCCATCATCAAGTTCCCACTGACCACTGAGTCCGCCATGAAGAAGCTAAAGGACAACACCACACTTGGCGTTTACTCTGGATGAACCACAATGAAAGCCCACAAGCACCACCTCAAACAGTCTATAAAGAAGCTCTATGACACTGGTGCGGCCAAAGTTAACACTCCGATCATGCCTGATGGTGGGAAGAAGGCATATATTCAACTGGCTCCTGATTGCAGTGCTTTGGATGTTGCCAATGTAATTGGGATCATCTAAACTGATTATGGCTGGCTAATTCTAAATATATAGATCTTCTTCTTCTTTTTTTTTTTCTTTGAGACAAAGTCTTGCTCTTCTCCCCCAGGCTAGAATGCAATGGCGTGATCTCGGCTCACTGCAACCTCTGCCTCCTGGGTTCAAGCGATTCTCCTGCCTCATCCTCCCAAGTAGCTGAGATTACAGGTGCCTACCACCATGCCTGGCTAATTTTTGTATTTTTTAGTAGAGACAGGGTTTCACCATGTTGGCCAGGCTGGTCTCAAACTCCTGACCCCAGGTGATCCACCCGCCTCAGCCTCCCAAAGTGCTGGGATTACAGGCATGAGCCACCGCGCCCGGCCTAAATATACATATCTTTACGCCAGAAAAACAAAAAAGAAAGAAGAGGGAAGAATGTGTAATTTTAGTGGCCTTTTCAGATAATTGTGGAAATTTTTCTTTGACAAATTAAAACTCAAAAAGTAGTAGTTACTTAAAGGTTAATTATAATGTGGAATCTGAAACCATACAGTGAACTTTAATAACCCTGTTACAATGAGATTCACTGGTCTATCTTGCATTGCATTTTGAGTGACTCTTTTTACTTATGCATTGTTTTACAAAATAAGACTTTACAAAGTCATCTGCAATATATTGGTTCACTGAGCTGTAGAGATCTTCCAAACGTTGACATACTTCATTAGATAATATAAAACATTATATCCACTAATATCACCACTGATCTCAACAGCAAAGTGTTAAAAGTATTGACAAACTATCAGGCTCTTAGTGGTGGGCACGAGTTTTCCAAAACTCTAATTTTCACTCAAATTTTAACACTGGCAATAAATACTGTATTATTTCAAGTTTTTTTCCTTGAAGTGATAGGCTCACTTCATGTACTTTTGAGATGATGTCTGCCAAATACTCAAGTCTCAACAGCCAATTTTTGTGCCAGCCAGTCTCACAAATGAAAATAATATTCCGTGAAAGCAGCAGCTAGTTCAGCTTGTGTCTCAAACAATTGCAAAAGCGCTTTTCCTGGCAACAGCTATCGTATGACTGTATGTAGCAGACGCGCGTTATGCAGACTTCCGTTTTTTGTTTTTTGTTTTGTTTTGTTTTGTTTTTTGAGATGGAGTTTTGCTTTTGTTGCCCAGGCTGGAGTGTAGTAGCGGGATCTTAGCTCACTGCAACCTCTGCCTCCCAGGTTCAAGCAATTCTTCTGCCTCAGCCTCCTGAGTAGCTGGGATTACAGGCGTTCGCTACTACGCCCCGCTAATTTTTTGTATTTTTAGTAGAGACGGGGTTTTATCATGTTGGCCAGGCTGGTCTCGAATTCCTGACCTCAGGTGATCCACGCCCCCGTCCTCGGCCTCCCCAGACTTTCCATTTTTTTTACATAGAATACTTTTAAATGTGTAACCAAGGTCGAGATTTATAAAATCAATAATTTTATGTCTCCATCATGGATATTTTTTCTTTCTACTTAAAAAAACAATATTTTTGCCTTAGGCGAGCAGATTTATGGCCAACATGGTGAAATCCTGTTCTACTAAAAATACAAACATTAGCCAGGCATGGTGGTGGGTGCCTATAATCCCAGTTACTCGGGAGGCTGAGGTGCGACAATCACTTAAACCTGGGAGTTGCAGGTTGCAGTGAATTGAAATCACACTGCACTCCAGCCTGTGTGACAGAGCAAGACTCTGTCTCAAAAAAAAAAAAAAAAAAAAAGTTTTTGCTTTGGCTTACAATTATTTATTTATTTGTTTGTTTGTTTGCTCTTCTTATAGGACTTTTCTTCTGCTTAGAAATCAAGGACATTCTATTTTTGTGTGTGAGACAGACTCTCCCTCTGTTGCCCAGGCTGGAGTGCAGTGACGTGATCTCAGCTCACTGCGACCTCTGCCTCTAGAGTTCAAGCAATTCTCATGCTTCAGCCTCCCAAGTAACTGGTATTACCAGCGCATGCCACCACACTCAACTGATTTTTGTATTTTTAGTGGAGACGGTGTTTTGCCCTGTCGGCCAGGCTGGTCTTAAACTCTTTACCTCAGGTGATCTGCCTACCTCGGCCTCCCAAAGTGCTAGGATTACAGACATTAGTCACCACGCCTTGCCAAGCACATTCTTAAAACTTTGTTTTTACTGCCACTGCACTAGTAACAAAATACAATGACTTCTAGTATGGCCTGGTGCCACTGCCTTGAGTAGTACTCAGATGCCAGCATTTTTTTTTTTTTTTTTAAAGAGACAGGGTCAGTCTCACTGTCTTGCCCAGGCTGGTCCCAAACTACTGGGCTCAAGTGATCCTCCCACCTCAGCCCCCCAAAGCGCTGGGATTACAGGTGTGAGCCACCATGCCTGGTCAATGCCAGCAATTTTAACCACCATTTCTTTACACCATTAGTACAAATGTCAATGAAGTTAAACAGTAAAAGATCATACCATCTTAGTATTATAGTAAAAATAATTTTGACCTCACAGACTCCAGAAAGTATATCAAACTCACATAGACCACTCAAAACTGCTGCTCATGACAAATGAAAAAATACCAGGCCACAGTGGTCTTCTGAAAAGTTTGCGTGTGAGTCAGGACGACATAAATGTGAAAGATTGGACTTTTCTCTCCTGTTCTAGAAAGAGATTTCCCCAGATCACTATGATGGATACAGAAAGGAAAATAAGAAAGGAAAGGAAGGAAGAAAGGAGGATTTATTGAACGTTATATTAAACAAGACACTCATATCAATGGTCCCTCCTGGGGAGGCAGCACCCAGCTACCATGATCTACCATGAGACCATGCAGACCCTCCATAACACCCACCATCCTCATCATCACCTAGCTGTGACTTTGGACTGAAGACATTCAATATAATGGCTCATAGAAACCAGGATATTATGAGGACATTAATGCAAGAGCTCTTCCAAAACCGATATTATCCAGAGAAATCAGACTCTTTCTCTTCAAAATTTAAAAAAGCAAATATGAAGAAGAACCAGCCAGATGCAGATGACACACAAGATGAGAGGGGAAAAAAACACTTAGAGAAAATGAAGGTAGTCTCAGCTATGACGGGTCATCAGCACACAAAAGTTGTAAGATGAAACTATAAGAAGGAGACATGGCTGGGCACAGTAGCTCATGTCTGTAATCCCTAACAATTTTGAGAAGCCAAGACAAGCCAGTGGCCTGAGCCCAGAAGAAGTCTTCAAGACCAGCCTGGGAAACATGGAAAAACACTGTGTCAAAAAAACCAAAACCAAAACCAAAAACAAAAACATGAGGGCTTAGAATTGCAATGCCAGGCCTTAGCTTATAGCTGATATTCTTTTTGTCTATGTATATCTTTCTAAAAACCCACTGTTAAAAAACAAAACAAACAAAACCTTGAGTGAGCCTCTTGGTATTCAATGGCATCTAAATCATATTTACTGGGAAAGGCAACCTGCCAGGTGCTTTCACATCAATATCTCAGTTTTAAACTGTTGTTTTTCAATTTAAGCATGTGTACCGATAATGGCTCCAAACATCAGGTGTGACAGGAGATAACAAAGCTGACATGGTTTTTATGTTCCATAATCCATATGGAGGCCACAAGCCCAAGGGAACTGTGTAGCTGAAGAATTTGTCGATATTTCCTCCTCTTTCAAAAAGAGAAAAGGAATTGAACTACATAGCATTAGGGCGATAAAGAGGAGAAAATGGTGTATCTAGTTGGGAGCCTCTCAGTTACAAAAACCAAATCCAGTTGAATTACGTGAAGCAAACAAGGAGAATTTATGATATGACTGCAGGGGTATCTGATGGAAGCATAAGGGACATGTGGGCCTCAGAAAGAGCTACACCGGATTTCCTCTGTGCCTTCCATTTGTGTTTCTCTCTATGTAACCATCACATTCTTCTGTCCATGCACCCCAGCTTACTTTGTTTCCCTGCCTGCCTGGCAGAATAAGGCCACACACAGCTCCCAAGTTTGTGGATTACTGGTCTGTCTCATAGGGAAACTGAATCAATCTCCCTCCTTCTCTTTCTTCATCCTTGCCTCTACTCCTTATCCACCTCAATTTCAAATTTGTAGAGTAAGTGCTCAGATTGGTCCAGCGTGGGTCAGTAGTCACTCTTGGTACAATGAGCTGCAGCTGGGAGGAAAAGTCAATGAACCATCTTATACAAAATGGAAATGATGATGTGGTAGTGTGGGGTTGGGGAGGAGTTGGTCTTAGCACCATGGATCACCAGGAGTGGGTAGTTGAGTAGGGGGGTCCTTATTAGTTGGCTGATGCCAAGGGATGTCCACTGCAAACCATGAACAATTTGTCTTCCCACATTAGGCAAAACAACTCTTAAGTGATCCCAAATAGATGGGGCTCTCTCTCATGGCCTTGGAAAAAAAAATTCCAGATCTACCCCTTCGGCGGGCAGGTGGGCAGGCAGGCAGGCAGGCAGGCAAGCAGCCAAAAAGTTAGCTTGCTGTTGCCTGGCAATAATATCAAAATGTGTTTTGATAAATCTCTTCCTTTTCAGATCTCTCACTGCCCAGTGCTTTATGGTTCTCAGAGCCCACTTTTGTCACCCCACCAAGATCTGCCATACCCCACACGATACCCCGTATTCCAGACCTGTTTCTTTCCTTTCACTCAAGCAAAATGTGTTATGTATTATAGTCTTTTTCTCCATTAAAACAGCTAGAAAAGAAACTTGTGTTACGCTTTAATAGTCTGATACTTTTGACCATTCTAAATAAGATAAATGTTTACTAGACATAATTTTTTTATTTTCAAGAAGTGGTTCTAATGGTAGCAGCCAACTTAAAAAAAAAAGATAACGTTAAGACAGGTTGTCAATCCCCACACTACTGACAACGCAAACCTTTTCCTGTAAAATAAAGCACTTGGCCTTTCCTTCTGTTTTTTTTTTCCAAACTGGCAGTCTTATCTTTTCCAGACCCACTTGGCAACTACTGTCTCTGTATTTTCACACCGTAGCCATCATACTGTGTTCTTTGCATAACAAATAACATTATAAACCAGACGCAAGACATGCAAAGTCCTACAGAGTCTGCATTTGTGCAACATCTTCCAATACTCTAGGTAATGAACAAATTCCATTTTTAATAAGCTCTCTGGGAACTTTCAATGATGAGAGTTTTCTAAAATTTGCGGTTTGTGTTCTCTTAAGATGCAAATATACAAACATCCAGTAAGAAGTGCTTTTTTTAAAAAGGAAACATTGGTATTTACATATATTTTAATATGTATTACTCACACTTTCAACTCCCTTTTCATTGAAGAGGTTGTAAATCATCCTAGAAACTGACCTACTTAATCTAAAATTCTGTCTGTAATTATAGTACAGTAACTAGGATGAGATTATAAATGATTCTGTCAGTCCCTCTAGCTCACTCTGTCAGCTGTAAAATCTGTACTCAGAAGATCTTAAGTTTTGAGTCTTTTTTATTTCCCACACAAAAAGGTAGTATGTGTTAGTGGTTAGGCTATGGACTCTGTAACGACTCTGTAACCAGACTTCCTAGGTTTAAATCCTTCAGTCAGTAGTTGGAAGACTTTGGAAAACACGCTTAAGCTCTTTGTGCCTCAGTTTCCTCATCTGTAATATGGGGTTGATAATATTAGTTACTCATATGGTTACTGTGAACATTAAATAATATGGCAAAGCTCTTAGAATAGCAGCTGGCCATACTAAGGGTTAGTTATTATTCTGCTAACATGTAACCTCCATTGATTCTTAATTACTGCCCTGTCTTTATCTTTAAATAAGCAATCATCTCTCTTGCAGTTTGGGAGGAAAGGTACATTTAGGAGATGGCTCTAATATTTTAATTTTGTCTCTAATCATTTAATCTAATATATTAACATTTAAGATGGTAATTGAATATTTATGCCTTAGCTAGAAAAGAGTTAAAGGGGAGAATATGATAGCTTGGAAAGAGACCAGCCTGCAAGACTAAAGAGAATGGCCAGGAGGAGGAGTCGGTAAGAAAATTTGCATTGATATTGTTCTTTATCAGGCAGTCACAAACTCATTTGTTGAGATGCATGAATAAGGAACACAATAGCTGAATCAAGCAACACCTTTTTAGAGATTTACTAAGTATGATTGCCTATACTATAAGGCTATCAGTTTTCTTCTATAGAGTTTTTGTTTGTTTGTTTGAGACGGAGTTTTGCTCTGTCACCCAGGTGGGAGTGCAATGGCGTGATCTCAGCTCACTGCAACCTTCACCTCTCCGGTTCAAGTGATTCTCCTGCTTCAGCCTCCCAAGTAGCTGGAATTACAGGCACCCGCCACCACACCCAGCTAATTTTTGTGTTTTTAGTAGACATGAGGTTTCACCATGTTGGCCAGGCTGGTCTCAAACTCCTGACCTCAGGTGATCCACCTGCCTCAGCCTCCCAAAGTGCTGGGATTCCACCTGTATATAGTTTTTATTCTATAATTCTGTAGGGACCATGGGGAGAGGTTTTTTGAATAAAATGGCTTTCAATGATCACACAATTGTGGGAAAGTGCTATCACATACATCATTCATGTAGTTACATATATATTTACCATTCTATTCTGAAAATCCATTCCCCAAAGAATATCCATTCCTTCAAGAAATATTAACTAAAAGGTCACATTACAAAACTAGATTGTTCAAGTACTGGAAGCCCTAGCTAAAGCAACCAGTCAAGAAAAAGAAATAAAGGGCATCCAAATTGAAAAGGAAGAAATCAAATTATCCTTGTTTACAAAGGCTATGATCTTATATTTGGAAAAACCTAGAGACTCCACCAGAAAAACTCTTAGAACTGATAAATTCAGTAAAGTTGCAGGATACAAAATCAATATATAAAAAGCAATATCATTTTTATATGCCAACAATGAATAATCTGAAAAAGAAATGAAAAAGTAATCCAATTTACAATAGCCACACATAAAATTAAATACCTAGGAGTTAAACCAAATAAGTGAAAGATCTCTATAATGAAAACTATAAAACACTGATGAAATAAATTGAAGAGAACACCAAAAAAAATGGAAAGATATTCCATTTTCATGGATTAAGAGAATCAATATCCATACTACCCAAAGCAATATATAGAGTCAATGCAGTCTCTATCAAAATACCAATGACATTCTTCACAGAAATAGGAAAAATAATCCTAAAGTTTATAAGGAATCACCAAAAAAAAAAAAGCGCAAAATGTCCTGAGCAAAAAGAATGAAACTGGAAGAATTACCTTACCTGACTTCAAATTATACTACAGAGCTATAGTAACCAAAACAGCATGGTACTGGCATAAAAACAGACACAGACCAGTGGAATAGAACAGATAACCCAGAAACAAATTCATACACCTACAGTAAACTCATTTTCCATGAAATGTCAAGAACATAGATTAGGGAAAGGACAGTCTCTTCAATAAATGGTGCTGGGAAAACTGGATACCTATATGCAGAAGAATAAAACTAGACCCCTATCTCTCGCCATATACAAAAATCAAATCAAAATAGATTAAAGACAAATCTAGGACCTCAAACTATGAAACTACTAAGAGAAAACATTGGGGAAACTCTCCAATACATTGGTCTGGGCATATAGTTCTTGAGTAATACCCCATAAGCATAGGCAACAAAAGCAAAAATGGACAAATGGTATCACATCAAGTTAAAAAGCTTCTGCACAGAAGTGGAAACAATCAACAAAGTGAAGAGACAACCAACAGAATGGAAGAAAACAGCTGCGAAGTACTCATCTGACAAGAAATTAATAACCAGAATATATAAGGAGCTCAAACAACTCTATAGGAAAAAAAACCTAATAATGTTATTTTAAAATGAGCAAAAGGGCCGGGCACGGTGGCTCACACCTGTAATCTCAGCACTTTGGGAGGCCTAGGCAGGTGGATCACGTGGTCAAGAGATGGAGACCATCCTGGCCAACATGGTGAAACCCTGTCTCTACTAAAAATACAACAGTTAGCCCAGCATGGTGGCCTGCGCCTGTAGTCCCAGCTACTCACGAGGCTGAGGCAGGAGAATTGCTTGAACCCGGGAGGCAGAATTTGCAGTGAGCCGAGATCCTGCCACTGCACTCCACGCTGGCGACAGAGCGAGACACTTGTACTCCAGCCTGGCAACAGAGCGAGACTCTATCTCAAAAAAAAAAAAAAAAAAAAACAGGGCAAAAGATCTGAATAGACATCTCTCAAAAGAAGACATACAAATGGCAAACACGTATGTGAAAAGGTGCTCAACATCATTCATCGTCAGATAAAATGGCTTATGTACAAAAGACAGGCAATAACAAATGCTAGCGAGGATGTGGAGAAAAGGGAACGAACCCTTGTACACTGTTGGTGGGAATATTAATTAGTACAGTTACTATAGAGAACAGTGTGGAGGTTTTTCAAAAAACTAAAAATAGACCTACACTACAATCCAGCAATTTCTCTGCTAGGTATATACGCAAAAGAAAGGAAATCAGGATATTGGAGAGATATCTGTACTCTCATGTTTAGTGCAGTACTATTCCCCATAGCCGAGATTTGGAAGCAACCTAAGTGTCCATCAACAGACAAATGAATAAAGAAAAATATGGTACATATACACAATGGGGTACTATTCAGCCATAAAAATTAATGAGATCCTGTCATTTGCAGCAACATGGATGGAACTGGGGATCATTATATTAAGTGAAATAAGCCAGGCACAGAAAGACAAATTTTACATGTTCTCACTTATTTGCGGGAGCTAAAAATTATAACAATTGAACTCATGGAGCTAGACAGTAGAAGGACAGTTTCCAGAGGCTGGGAAGGGTTAGTGGTGGTGGGTGGGGAGCGGGGATGGTTAACGAGTACAAAAAAATAGTTAGAAAGAATAAGACCTGGGCCAGTCGCAGTGGCTCACGCCTGTAATCCCAGCACTTTGGGAGGCCAAGGTGGGCAGATCATGAGGTCAAGAGATCGAGACCATCCTAGCTAACATGGTGAAACCCGTCTCTACTAAAAATACAAAAAATTAACCAGGCATGGAGGTGGGCGCCTGTAGTCCCAGCTACTTGGGAGGCTGAGGCAGGAGAATAGCGTGAACCCGGGAGGCGGAGCTTGCAGTGAGCCGAAATGGTGCCACTGCACTCCAGCCTGGGTGACAGGGTGAGTCTCCGTCTCAAAAAAAAAAAAAAAAAAGAATAAGACCTGGTATTTGATAGCACAACACAGTGACTACAGTCAATAATAATTTAATTGCACATTTTAAAATAACTAAAAGTGTAATTGGATTGTTTGTAACACAAAAGATAAGCGCTTGAGGGTATGGATACCCCATTTACCATGATGTGATTATGCTGCATTGCATGCCTGTATCAAAGTATCCCATGTACCCCATAAATATATAAACCTACCGTATACCCACAAAAATTAAAAAGAAAAAAGTTTTTAAAACTGGATTTCTCAGTCTTTAGAAGAAAAGATAGAGAAGGTGTGAGACAGCTCATTCATGTTAAATGTCCTTTAGATAATAGTGATACAGAACGACTGGGCTCCTGGCTAAACCCCACCCTCAAGCCTGGAACCTCAGCCCTAGGTGAAAACAGCTGACCCTGATACAGAAGGGCTGGGCTCCCAGCTAAACTCCTAAGTGAAAGCAGCTGACCCCATTTCTCCACCCAATTGACTGCCTTTTCAGCCCACCCCATCCCCTACCCTGTGCCCATAAAACCAGACCAGCTGGCAGGAAAAAAAGAAGAAAAGACTAACACAAGCAGCTGACCAGCAGAGATACAAGCTGCTGAGAGGCGAGCAGAAAAGCAGCAACTGAGCTTTAGAGACTACGGATAAATGTGGCTAGCTTCAGATGGTGTGATTTCAGAGGGGAGCCCAGCCAGAGACAGTTGGGCTTCAGGAAAAGATCACCTTCTTCCCACACCATCCCCATTCCAGCTCCCCTTCCACCCAGAGCCACTTCCACTGCTCAATAAAGTCTTCCACATTCATCATCCTTCACACTGTTCGTGTGACCTGATTCTTCCTGGACACCGAACAAGAACTCGGGCGTCAAAAGGGGCAAGTGCAGGAGGCTGTCACCCTGACCCTTCACTGAGCTGTTAACACTTAGACATTCATGGACTGCAGGCTGAGTGAAATAAGCCACTCTAGTTCCTGCCCACAAAGGGAGTCAAGGAGATCAAGGAAACATCCTGTCTCAATAGGAAATATTGGGGTATATTAAAACTTTTACAGACCTGTTACAGATCCTTCCCTAGACAATGTGTCTAGGAGACTTATCTTTGACTTACAGCAACACTTCTTGTCTTAGGTTGGGTTTTGTAGAAGCAGAGCCTCAGGAAGGGGTTCTAGTGTTTGTACTTTAAGCGAATGCTCTTTAGAAAAAATCTGTAAGGAAAGGGAAGAGCAAGACAGAAAAGAGCTCAGCAAGGATATGGTTCCAGGAAAAGTCTGGGGTGGGAGGGAAGAGTGTTGGAGAGTAGAAACAAGTTGGTCCTTGGTCACCCTTGGAGAGGAGGGGGTATAATGTCTCAGGAGTCTCCAGTGAGGTGGGTCCATTTAGCCAAAGTCAAGCCTCTGGAGAAAGTCACAGCTATAAGCTGTTAGCCCAGGCACTTGAGCAGCTGAAGGATGAATGGCCCAGGCTGTAAGGGGGATCTAGGCTAGGCAACAATATTGTCTACCACACTGTGGTTCATTGTTCTTCTTTTTAATACATGAGAGTGGGAACTTCGTTTTGCATATTCTTTGTATCTCCAGTACTTATCACCATGCCTAACATATGGTAGGTTTGTAATAAATTGTTTCATTTATTTAAATTACATATTGAGATCTACTTATCAAATCTACAAAACAATTTCTTAAAAGAGCCATGTAGGCCGGGCGCGGTGGCTCAAGCCTGTAATCCCAGCACTTTGGGAGGCCGAGACGGGCGGATCACGAGGTCAGGAGATCCAGACCATCCTGGCTAACCCGGTGAAACTCCGTCTCTACTAAAAAGTACAAAAAACCAGCCGGGCGAGGTGGCGGGCGCCTGTAGTCTCAGCTACTCGGGAGGCTGAGGCAGGAGAATGGCGGGAACCCGGGAGGCGGAGCTTGTAGCGAGCTGAGATCTCTGGCCACTGCACTCCAGCCTGGGCGACAGAGCGAGACTCCGTCTCAAAAAAAAAAAAAGAGCCATGTAAATTCAGATTTTAGTTTGTACTCTTGCTAAATAACATTGTCATGTTTTCCATCATACTCTGTGTTACCACCCCAGCTGCTTCTATAATATATTCTTTTCTGCATACCAGTTGTAAAAGAGGAAGGAAGTGTGATCTTGTGGTCAAAAGAGTAGCTTGAGAACCCAGAGATCCTAGCCTTACACCTCTCTTATTGGGGGCCCAAGTGAAGTCACTGGACCTCTCAAAGGTCCAACAGTGTTGGGAAACGGGAATAATAAATCCTTAAGTGGTCTGTTTTACATCAGAGTAACTACATCTTTCATACTTTTTATGTTAAAAGTTTTTGGCCGGGCACAGTGGCTCATGCCTGTAATCCCAGCACTTTGGGAGGCTGAGGTGGCTGATCACCTGAGGTCGTGAGTTCAAGACCAGCCTCACCAACATGGTGAAACCCCCTCTACTGAAAATACAAAATTGGCCACGCATGGAGTACCTGTAATCCCGGCTACTTAGGAGGCTGAGGCAGAAGAATTGCTTGAACCCAGGAAGTGGAGGTTGCAGTGAGCTGAGATTACTCCACTGCACCCCAGCCTGGGTGACAGAGCAAGACTCTGTCTCAAAAAAAAAAAAAAAAAAGAGAGAGGTAGAAAAGAAAAGAAAAAACTTCATTGCAGCATTACTCTCCTGGGCTGAAGGGATCCTCCTGCCTCAGCTTCCTGAGTAGCTGGTAATACAGGCATGTACCACAACACCTAGCTAATTAAAAAAAAAAAAAAATTGGCCAGGCACTATGGCTCACAACTGCAATCCCAGCACTTCGGGAGGCCGAGGCCAGTGGATCGCCTGAGGTCAGGAGCTCAGGACCAGCCTGACAAACAAGATGAACCCCGTCTCTACTAAAAATACCAAAATTAGCAGAGCGTGGTGGCACATGCCTGTAATCCCAGGCTTGGGAGGCTGAAGCGGGAGAATCGCTTGAACCCAGGAGGCAGAGCACCTTCCTGCTGAAGATAGAAGTCTGGAAGTTCTGATGTTTACAGAACACATTTCTGGAATCTTAGAATACTGAGATATTGGGCTTGGCACACCCTGCCATGGATAGCGAAGAGGAGCCTAAGATGAGCTCCTATCTGCCTTAATGCACATGAAAAAATTGGCCTCATTCAGTATAGTATACATAGAGGAAAGGCAGAAGGGAACTGAGGTTGGAGTCTCATAAGGTTACTACCAAAGTTACCGTATTGCTTCAGTGAGAGAGCACAGAGCCCTCTGAACGCCTCTTTAACACTGTGGGTTTCATCAAACTTTCTCCTAGACCTAGAGAAACTGTGTGGCAACCACCTTCTCTCTGTCTATAATCTTCGGGGAACCATGCATGTCCACAGAGTGGGGAGCTGCATTATGTCCAAGGAGCCCTATATTTTGGAGGGAGAGGGATAGGTTACTCAAAATATTACAGTATACTGAAGGTATGAAACCCAAAAATTGGGGAATAGAGACCAACGAGAAAAGCACAAAGGTCTTTTTGCATAGGATATACAAACCCAAACTCTCATAATGAAATTAATAGCCTAACAAAAAACATTTGCTCATCAATTACATATAAATTAAGCTAGGAATTAATAAATGCTTTCATAAACATGAATTATACCAGGTATTTACCTCACGAATAATCATCTGGCTCCATCAGATCTGAGGAAGTTTGGACTTGATGGAAAAAGTAAAACAATTTAGAAAGAGAGTTTCTGAAGTTAACTCTGCATGTGTGTTTGTGTTTGCACTCTGAGTGTAAATAACTACATATGTGATGTGGGAGGAAAAGCTGGCAGCAGGGAGGTGGAGATAAATAGGTATGAGATACTCTGGAAGCAAGTAAACAGAATATTCATAGACCTCTACAGATAAATCTTCCCAGCCAGGCACGGTGACTTACGCCTGTAATCCCAGCACTTTGGGAGGCCGGGGGAGGCAGATTACAAGGTCAGGAGTTCAAGACCAGCCTGGCCAACATAGTGAAACCCCATCTCTACTAAAAATACAAAAACTGAGCCGGGCGTGATGGCGGGTGCCTGTAATCCCAGCTACTCGGGAGGCTGAGGCAGGAGAATTGCTTGAACCTGGAAGGCGGAGGTTGCAGTGAGCGGAGATGGCGCCATTGCACTACAGCCTGGGCAACAGTGCGAGACTCCATCTCAAAAACAAACAAACAAACAATCAAAAGATAAATCTTCCCTATTTCCAAAAATTCCCTACATTGTTGTTTATTCTCTCAGGGACTAGCTAGAAATCAGATTCCCCTCTTCAGATATTGAGGCTCAAAAGATAACATTTATTGGCAAGGATGTGTAGAAGAGGGAACTCTTGAACACTGTTGGCAGGAATGTAAATTAGTACAGTTATTCTAGACTATGGAGTTTCCTCAAGAAACTGAAAATGTGACTGCCATATGATTGAGCAGTTCTACTTCTGGGTATATATGCAAAAGAAATTAAATCACTATCTTGAAGGGATTAAAGCAATCCTATGTTCACTGAAGCATTAGTCATAATAGCCAAGACACAGAGTCAACCTAAGTGTCCATCAACAGATGAATGGATACACTTATATATGAATGCAAATGAATACATGTTGGAATACACACAAGTGGAATATTTTCCAGCCTTAGAAGAGAAGGGAATCCTGCCATATATAGCAACATGAATGAACCTAGAGGACATCCTGCTGAGTGAAGCAAGCCAGTCACAAAAAGATAAATGTCATATGATATCACTGTTAACCCAAAAGTATCTAAGGCCTGTCTCAATCAATTTAGGAAGTGTATTTTGCCAAGATTAAGGACACACCTGTGACACAGCCTCAGGAGGTCCTGGGGACATGAGTCCAAGGTGGTTTGGGTACAGTTTACTTTTATACATTTTAGGGAGACGTGAAACGTCAATCAATATGTGTAAGATGTATATTGGTTCAGTCCAGAAAGGTAGGACAACTTGAAGTGGGGAGGGGTTCTGAGTTATAGGTAGATAGGAAACAAACAGTTGCATTCTTTTGGGATTTTGATCAGCCTTTCAGTGAATACACGACTTAGATGTGAGAGGGGGTAGAGGAATTGTCACTTAAGCCTTGGTCTGGCTCAGTGAATCTGTATTTTTATGTAAACAATGGGGCAGAGGAGGCAAATCAGACAGGCATTTATCTCAGGTGAACAGAGGGATGCCTTTGAGTTCTGTCCTTTTTCTTGCACCTGTGAAGATAAGCCATCAATTTACATTGCCAAGGTGAAATCCAACAGAACTGTTTTAGGGTAAAGACCTGGTGGCCCACAGGGGATTTCCTTGTGAGGAAATTGTGAGGGAAGTATTTAGCTTTTTATCTTTGTAGCTCATCTTACATAGTAATAACATGGGAGGCAGGTTTGCCTGATGCAGTTCCCAGCTTGACTTTTCCCTCTGGCTTAGTGATAAGTCCGAGATTTATTTTCCTTTCACATCACTTACATGTGGAAGCTAAAAAGTTGCATTTTTATGAAATAGAGAGTAGATGAGTGGTCACCAAGGGCTGAGGGGTTGGGGAAACGAGAGTGTTGGTTAAAGGGTACAACGTTTCAGTTCTGCAGGATGAATAAGTTCTGGAGACCTAATGTACAGCATGATGACTATAGTTAATAGTAATACATTATATACTTGAAATTTGCTGAGAATCAATCTTGTGTTCTCACCCCTAAAATAAAAAGGTAATTATGTAAGCTTATGGATATCTCAATTACTTTGTGGTAATTATTTCACAACATGTATGCATATCAAATCATTACATGCCTTAAATATCTATACAATTTTATTTGTCAGTTTTTACCTCAGTAAAGCTTGGGGGGGAAAAAGGAAATTGATGCTCATGGGCGAGAACTGCTCCACCATCCTCATTACCTTTCCTGACTGAACCAATATACATCTTACACATATTGATTGATGTTTCATGTCTCCCTAAAATGTACAAAAGTAAACTGTACCCAAACCACCCTGGGCTCATGTCCCCAGGACCTCCTTATCACACACTGGCAGGGTCAGATGGGGAGTTCCACAGCCCCACTGTAAATGCCCAATGGTTTACCCTGCCTGCTGCCTAGACAGAGCCAATTTATCAAGACAGGAGAATTGCAATGGTAAAAGAGTAATTCACACAGAGCCGGCTGTTTTTATTATTACTCAAATCAGTCTCCCTGAGCATTTGGGGATCAGAGTTTGTAAAGACAATTTGGCAGGTAGGGGCTTGGGAAGTGGGGAGTGCTGATTGGTCAGGTCGGAGATGGAATCATAGTGGGTCTAAGTTAGGTTTTCTTAATGTCTTTTGTTCCTGGGTGTGATGGCAGAACTGGTTGGGCCCGATTACCGGTCTGGGTGGTGTCAGCTGATCCATGAAGTGCAGGGTCTGCAAAATATCTCAAGCATTGATCTTAGGTTTTAAAATAGTGATATTATCCCCAGGAGCAATTTGGGGAGGTTCAGACTCTTGGAGCCAGAGGCTGCATGACCCCTAAATTGTAATTTCTAACCTTGTAGCTAATTTGTTAGTCCTGCGAAGGCACACTGAATCCCAGGCAAGAAGAGGATCTTTTCCAGAAAGGGCTGTTATCAATTTTGTTTTGGAGTCAAACTGTGAACTGAATTCCTTCCCAGAGTTAGTTCGGCCTACACCTACCCAGGAATGCATAAGGACAGCTTAAGGGTTAGAAGCAAGATAGAATTGGTTAGGGCTGATTTCTTTCACTGTCATAATTTCCTCAGTTATAATTTTGCAAAGGCAGTTTCACCATCTATCATACCACTGCAGGCCAGAGAGTAAATAGGTTTGGGGAAAGGAAAGTTGGTTCCTGCTGGCTTCTTCCATCTCTAGCATGGGAATCTTACCAACTGAAAGACTTAGATCCCTTCTGTACGTCATCCTCACTCTCCAAACCCTCGAACTTGTCTCAGAGAACTTACTGATACAGAATGGCTGGGCTCCCGGCTAAGCCCACCCTTAAGCCTGGAACGCTGCAGTCCTAAGTAAAAACAGCTGACCCCATTTTTCCACCCAAATGTTGCCTTTTTGGCCTGCTATACCCCTATCCTGTGCCCATAAAAAGACTTCAGCTGGCAGAGCAACACAAGCTGCTGAGGGTCAGGGGTATAAGCAGCTGAGCCATGGGCAGAGAAGCAGCAACTGAGCATGGGAGACTACAGATAAAGGCGGCTAACTTCACACAGTGTAGCCTCAGGGAAAGATGACCTTCTTCTCACACCATTCCTTTTCCAATTCCCCATCCTGCTGAGAGCCAATTTTATCACCCAATAAAATCTTCCACATACACTACCCTTCAATCTGTTCGTGTAACCTGATTCTTCCTGGATGCCAGACAAGAACCCAGGACAGGGGCTTGGATGCTGCTGCGGGGCCCACACAGAGCCTGCTCCTGCCGGAGAGGAGCGACCAGCCAGTTCCAGCATTTGTTCCCTCTGGTTCCTGCACTCGCTTGCTTGTACACCCCCTCTTAGGAGGAGCGGCCAGCGGTGGGCTGAGTGAAATGAGCCACTCAAGTTCCCACCCATGAAGGGGATCAAGGTCAAGAGAATTATCTTGTCTCATTACTGCTAGGGTTAGTCCTCAGGAATGGGTACAGAGATAGTCATAAACAAGCGGAAGACCTTGGGGTCATCACTGCAAGGGTGCATGGGTGAACATTAGGAGTGGGAATATGGTAGAAACTTACTAGTGCTCATCTTGAGAGGTTTTCCTCTTCTCCCTGGATACAAAGGAAGATGCCCTAGCACCTCCTTTGAAGTTAAGCTGGGGCCATGTGATGAGCTCTAGCCAGTGAGCTGGGAGTAAAAGTGATGTGTGTCATTTCCAGCCTGTGGCAGTTAAGAGCATGTGTGAGTTCATCCCCTGCTTCAGTGTCCCTGAAAGCCTGTGTTCCATGCACAGTAGCTGTTAAGATGGACGCAACCTGTATTCCTCCATTACCACTTGGAAGGGAGCTTCCCTGAAAAGCTGCTGTCCCTATAGCAGACTTGGCATGAGTGAGTTGAGTGAGGTTTTAATCTGATCACAGCTGCAACACAGCAGAGCCTCTGCTGACTATAATACAGGGAAGAACACAGAAAGAGATGTGTGGAGGTGCCTAGAACTGGACTTGCTCTCCTCCACACTTTCCAGAACCACAAAGAAAAGGCCTCCAGAGGCCGGGTGTGGTGGCTCGTGCCTGTAACCACAGCACTTTGGAAGGCCAAGATGGGCAGATCACCTGAGGTCAAGAGTTTGAGACTAGCCTGGCCAACATGGTGAAAACTTGTCTCTATTAAAAATACAAAAATTAGCCAGGTGTGGAACACACCTGTAATCCCAGCTACTTGGGAGGCTGAGTCAGGAGAATGGCTTAAACCCAGGTACTTCCCATGTAATTTAAACATTTTAAAGTAAGGAAGAAAGTCTTTGGGTAAATTTGTAAAGAAGTCTTCATAATTATGAATTTGAAAATTCCTCCAAATGTTTCTTCCATTTATAGAAAGATTTATTTCACTTACTAATTACCCCTTTTAAAAAATGACTCAGTGAAATAGGATAAACGAAGTGAATTCCTGGACTTGATTCACCCAAATGCTGGATGCTGCTACTTGAAGACACCAGGTCTCCATCTGCTTCATTGGGCAGGCTGATGGTGTAGAACACCAACTTGGTCCAGTTGATCAACCCTGGCTTTTTGCTCCTTCACAGTGATGAGCAATGAGACCCAAAACTTCAACAAAACAGGAAGGTTCATGTTGATGAAGTGTATTCCCTGTAAGCATCCTGAAATGCCCTTTGGAAGCAGGCAGGATACAACGTAAGTAAGATAGTACCTAATAAGTGCTGCTGACTTGTAAAAAATGGGAGGTGACTACTCTTGTGAATAACCTATGAGAAATTAGAGAAGTTAGTTTGCATGCCCTAATATCATCATATTGGGGGTCAGGATTTCAACATAAAAATTTGGGACGGGGAGACAAAAACAAACATTCAGCCCATAACAATGTAAAGGAATAAAAGAAGTGTTTAAAAATATCAATTTGAGGCCAGGCACAGTGGCTCATGCCTGTAATCCCAACACTTTGGGAGGCTGAGGTGGATGAATCACCTGAGGTCGAGAGTTTGAGACCATCCTGGCCAATACAGTGAGACCCTGTCTCTACTAAAAATACAAAAATTAGCTGGGTGTGGTGGCGGGCGCCTGTAATCACAGCTACTCGGGAGGCTGAGGCTTAAGAATCGCTTGAACCGCCGGGCACGGTGGCTCACGCCTGTAATCCCAGCACTTTGGGAGGCCAAGGTGGGTGGATCATGAGGTCAGGAGATGGAGACCATCCTGGCTAACATGGTGAAACCCCTTCTCTACTAAAAATACAAAATATTAGCCGGGCGTGGTGACAGGCGCCTGTAGTACCAGCTACTTGGGAGGTTGAGGGAGGAGAATGGCGTGGAACCTGGAAGGAAGAGCTTGCAGTGAGCCAGGATAGAGCCACTGTACTCCAGCCTGGGTGACAGGGCGACTCTTACAAAAAAAAAAAAATCGCCTGAACCTGGGAGGCAGAGATTACAGTGAGTCAAGATCACGCCACTGCACTCCAGCCTGGGTGACACAGCAATACTCTGCCTAAAAAAAACAAAACAAAAAACCACAAACAAACAAAAGCCCATGAACTGGAAGGTAGACCTGAGGAAATTATATAGAATGCAGTATAGTTAAAGTGATGGAAGATATGAAAGAGGTTAAACAAAATGGAGGATAAAAAGAAAGCTCCCATATATACTTATTCAAAGTTCCAAAGAGGAGAGAGTACAAGTGAGTCGGAAGCAATATTTTAAGAGATAAGATCTGATAATTTTTATGAACCAATGGAAAGATACCAGTCAACAGTTTAAAAATAATCCATAAATTCCCAATTTACATCAGGATATATTAGAAGAAATCCACACCTACACATATCATGTGAAACCGCAACATTCCAGAAACAAAGAAAATATTTTAAAATCTGTCCTTCCAAGGAGTGACAATTAGGCTGATAGCAGACTTCTCAAGAAATGTATGGGCCAGATGCGGTGGCTCATGACTGTAATCCTAGCACTTTGGGAGGCCGAGGCAGGCGGATCACTTGAGCTCAGGAGTTTGAGACCGGCTTAAGCCACATGGTGAGATCCTGACTCTAAAAAAAAAAAAAAATACAAAAATTAGCCAGGCATGGTGGTACACACCTGTAGTCCCAGCTACTCAGGAAGCTGAGTTGAGAGAATCACTTAAGCCCAGGAGGTCGAGGCTGCAGTGAGCTGAGACTGTGCCACTGCACACCAGCCTGGGTGGCAGAGCAAGACCCTTCTCCCCCGATCCCACCCCAAAAATGTATGAAAGCTCTAAGGCCATAGAATAATATCTGTGAAGATGTCAACCTAGAGTTATATACGTGGCCAAAAAAAATGTCATTCAATAATAAGGGTAAAATTAAGACATTTTTAGAAACAAGAAAAGGCAGGCTCACACATGTAATCCCAGCACTTTGGGAGGCCAAGGCAGGAAGATCATTTGAGGTCAGGAGTTCAAAGCCAGCCTGGCCAACATGGTGAAACCCTGTCTCTACTAAAAATACAAAAATTAGCCAGGAGTGGTGGGTGCCTGTAATCCTGGCTACTTGGGGGGCTGAGGCAGGAGAGTCACTTAAGCCTGGGAGGCAGAGGTCACAGTGAGCAGAAATTGTACCATTGCATTCCAGCCTGGGTGACAAAGCAAGACTCTGTCTCAAAAAAAAAAAAAGAAAGAAAAAGAAAAGAAAAGAAACGAAAGGTGGAAAGAGTTTATCACTGATAAATCTCAACAGAGGACATTGCAAAAGATTAAAAGAGGGAAAGAGATGAAAGATGAAAAGTCTAAGATGCAAAGATAAATTATGAGTAAATAAAGTTGGCAAAAATCTATCAGTGACTATATAAAACAACAACAAATAATATCTTATTGTGTTAAAAATACCCAAGAAAAATGTTTGCATACGTCAGAGGAGGGATAATGAGAATAAACATGTTCCAAAGATCCTCCTGTTGTTTAGGAGGAAGTTAAAGATAGTATATAATAAATTTCTAAAGTAACCACTAAAAAAAAATAGAAATTAAATGGAATGAGAAAAATTGCTCAAATAATCAAAAAGCAGTCATGACAGGAGAAGAAAAACAGATAAAGTGTGATACCCCAAAAGATGGTAGAAATATACTAGTAATTTCAATAAATGTAAGCAAATAGACTAAATGCTCCATTTAAAAATTTGTAAATGATTAGAGTAGATAACAACAACAAAAGCCAGTCATCAGCTACCTCCATGTGTACTGGCTCTTCTCCACCCTTCTGTCTGGCTTTGTGTCCCACTCTGTACTCTGCTCACCTGAGTTCCTTTGCCCTTTAACTTCTAGTTGGGTTTGGCAAATAGCAGACGGTGGCAGAAGATCACAGGGTGGGAGGAAACAGAAGCCAAGGTATTAATTCTTCTAATTTCCCTCCTAGCTGGGCCAGAGCTTTTCAGTGGTTATCTCTACATAAGACCATACCTCCTGCCAGGGGCCCCTCTCCCAGCAACAGCTTTTGCTAGTTCCAGTAATACTCTCAACTCTTTGACCCTTCAGGGCTACATATATAAACGCTTTTCCTGGTTACTAATGGCTGGGCATTTCAAAATCTTTTATTGGTTCCCTCAATGCTGTCCAAAGCTCTCTAAAGAATTTTTTCATTAAACTCTTTTCAATTAACATCTTGTGTGCATTGCTGATATGGTTTGGCTCTGTATCCCCACCCAAATCTCATTTTGAATTGTACTCCCATAATTCCCACGAGTTGTGGGAGGGACCTGGTGGGAGATAATTTGAATCATGGGGGTAGTTTCCCCCATACTGTTCTCATGGTAGTGAGTAAGTCTCACAAGATCTGATAGTTTTATCAGGGGTTTTTGCTTGTACATCTTCCTCATTTTCTCTTGCCACCACCATGTAAGAAGTGCCTCTTGCCTCCCATCATGATTCTGAGGCCTCCCCAGCTATGTGGAACTGTGAAGTCCAATTAAACTTCTTTTTTTTCTCAGTCTCGGGTATGTCTTTATCAGCAGCATGAAAACGGACTAATACAATTGCCTGTTTATTTCCTGCCAGGATCCTGATTCTTTTTTTTTCTTTTTGAGATAGAGTTTCTCTCTTGTTGCCCAGGCTGGAGTGCAATCATGCAATCTCAGCTCACTGCAACCTCCACCTCCTGGGTTCAAGCAATTCTCCTGCCTCAGCCTCCCAAATAGCTGGGATTACAGGCATGTGCCACTACACCCAGCTAATTTTTTTTGTATTTTTAATAAAGACAAGGTTTCACCATGTTGGCCAGCCTGGTCTTAAACTCCTGACCTCAGGTGATTCACTCACCTCGGCCTTCCAAAGTGCTGGGATTACAGGCATGAGCCACTGTGCCCAGCCCTGATTCTTATGTCAAAAGACCCACCTAAAGCATAAGTATACTGAAAGGTTGAAAACAAAAGGTTAAAGAATGTTATATCTTGCAAATATCAACCAAAAGAAAACTGGCATCACTATGTTAGACTGTCAGGTTAGAAAAATATATGAGAGATAAAAGAGACTTTATAATGATGAAAAATTCATTTCACTGATACTATAACATTACCACCAAAGCCTCGAATTATATAAAGTTAAAAAAAAATTGAGAAAATTAAATGTATCAAATTAATGGAGAGGAAAAAGGATAATAATGATCTACAGATAACTAATTTTTAAAAGTATACTACATATTTAAATGGCTTTATAATGAGCCACTGATTTTCCCAATTTCATGTTTTCTTAGAGTAATATTCTCTTTACTGTGCACCTACCTGAAGATTTATTGGCAGCAAAGAAAGGTAAGTAGAAATGTAGGATGACCGGAAGAAGTTAGTTATGGCTAAAAAATTAATCTTTTTTGCAATGAATATGGCTAAGTGTTAACATTATTAACATATCCACCTAAAAATATTAAAATCCCAAAATGTAAATGGACAAAAATAATTTATAAAAAAGAAGACAAATTAACAAAAATTCCTTTAAAATTAGATATAACATTCAAAGCTGTTTAGAATAAAATAGACAGTGGTGTTATATTGCTGGCAGGAGTAAAAATTAAGACAAGTTATTTGGTTTATAACATTTGACCCAGTAATTCAATTTCTGGGAATCTCTCGCAGGAAAAATCTGAATTAAAGACAAAAGTTCAAATATAATATAAAAAGGGAATGTGATTGATAATGTATTTTTTAAATTAGAAATGCTCCTTTCCTTCCCTTGTTCCCTTCTATTTTGTTGTTCACTTCCCAAGTAATTCAATCCAAAACCTATTAGACTGGGGCCCAGCAAGGTGTGTGTCCCCATAGTGTGAGTAGGAAACCCATAAGGGATGCCAAAACCTCACTGGAGTGAAAAGGGGGTCCCTGCTGGGGAGTGATTCAGCTAAGGCTGAAGAAACCCCAGCAGTTGAAGGAAAGTGTGTGTGTGTGTGTGTGTGTAAAGAAGTGACTGGAAGAAAGTGTGTGTGTGTAAAGAAGTGACTGATATGGTTTGGCTCTCTGTCCCCACCCAAATCTCATATCAAATTGTAACCCCATGTGTTGAGGGAGGGTTCTGGTGGGAGGTGATTGGACCATGAGGGTGGATTTCCCCCACGCTGTTCACACGATAGTGAGTTCTCATGAGATCTGATGGTTCAAGTGTGTGGCACTTCCCCCTTTGTTCTGTCTGCTGCTGCCTTGTGATGAAGGTGCTGCTTGCTTCCTCTTCAATTTCCACGGTGATTGTAGGTTTCCTGAGGCATCCCAGTCATGCCTCCTGTTAAGCCTGTGGAACTGATTCACTTAAACCTCTTTTCTTCATAAATTACCAAGTCTCAGGTAGTTCTTTATCGTACTGTGAGAACAGATTAATACGGTAGCCCACAGTAGGGAGTCATAGACCAAGCAGGGTAAGGAAGGAATTTTCAGGGTGAGAAGCTGGTGGCAATTAGGGGAACTGGTTACATACAAGAGGATTGATCAATTAAGTACAATCACATGCCACACGATGTTTCTGTTAATGACAGACCACATATAGGATGGTGGTCCCATAAAATTATAATACCATATTTTTACTGTACATTGTATATGTTTAGATACACGGGTACTTACCATTGTGTTACAATTGCCTACAGTATTCAGTACAGTAACATGCTGCACAGGTTTACAGCCTAGAAGCAAAAAGCTATACAATATAGCCTAGGTGTACAGTAGGCTATAGTATCAAGGTTTGTGTAAGTGCACTCTTTGATGTTCACACAACAATGATATCACTTAATGATGCATTTCTCAGGGTATATCCCCATCATAAAGTGAAGCAAAACTGCTGGTTTCTAAACCAACAACTGGGCACTAGCGGGCTCTTTGCTATTGGGGTCACATTACTTCCAGGGTTTTCTCCCTTTCTTTAATCGTAACTTGTTTCTCTTTCAGTGAGAAACCTGGCTCCCTTATCCTCAATACATTTGCAGTCATGCAATTATTGAAGTGAAACATCACTGCAATGTCACCTTCCAATATTATCACTTATCAGAGTATATTATTTTAGTTTACACTTTTGCTTTCCCCTTGAATTAAACTCTTTAAGTTCAGAGACTGAATTGTACCCATCTTTGTATTCTCAGCCCTTATATAGGGCCTGACAAATAAAAATCGCCAATATTTTCTTCTGGGATGAATTCACACCAATTTTAGATATAACAGTTAAATAAAAATCCAAAGCACTTCATTAGTGAATGTGAAAATGAATGGGGCAGACAGTAAGTGGTCTTATAGGCTCTGAGAAAAAAAAAAAGAAAACAAACTATAGCATTTTATGAAGGCTTTATTCTATTCTGGAGCCATTCCTTAACTTAAGAAGAGAATTTGATCAGATGACAGGAGAAAAAAGTTACAAGTGCAAAAGGAAAGGGAAAGAACTGGAATGAGTATGGTTTGTTTATGGTGCATTAGGAAACTCTCCCTCTGTTTGATGTAGAGAGAAACATAAGCTGAGATTGGATTATATGGGCGGGGTAGCAGTTTGTGGAGCACTTCAGAAGTCAGGTTGAGGAATTTATATCGCATAAGAAAAAGACTAAGAGCACGACTTTTCATTTCAAGCTCAGTTTGCATCCTAGCACTACCAGTAGCTAGGTAATTCTGGGAGTTTTCTAAATGTTCTAAAATTCTTCCAAATGTATGTATAATTGTGTATTTATAGGATTCTTATGATTAAAATAATTAATCCAAATAAAAAATTGTATAGCAGCCAACATATGACAAGTATTCTATGAAAATTAGTTATTGACATTGTAATTATAATTAATTGGAGCTATATTCTACAAGTGCATGATATTAGCAATATTCTAGAAAAATTAATTCTTGTATAGGACTAGGGGGAGCCTGGAATTTGAAGACAAATTGACTATTAAAATAATCTTGGCCTATGGTTAAAAAAAAGAAAAAAGAAAAAAAATCATTGATTAGAACAGTGAGAAAGAAAAGAAAGAACTCTGAGAAATAAGTTGAAGAAAAAAATGTGGAATTCAATAAGTAATTGGAGTTGAGGAGCATAGAAAATAGAAGCATTAAAAAAATAATGTCGGCTAGGCATGGTGACTAACACCTGTAAACCCGGTATTTTGGGAGGCTGAGGCAGGAGGATCACTTGAACCCAGGAGTTCGAGGCTGCAGTGAGCTATGATTACGCCACTGTACTCAGGCCTGGGTGACAGAGGGAGACCCTGTCTCCAAACAAAAACAAAAACAAAAACACAATTTCAATGTTTTAAACTCTTGAGCCAAAGAGAACATAGGTACCACTGGAAAACATACAAAATGGGAGAAAATCTGGTACACAACCATCATGGCAGCGGCCGGGGACCCGGATGGCATGGAGGAACATGGTGTGGACACGGAGGCTAAGACCGTGGCGACCAAGGTGCTGGCAGGGCCCCTCAACTGCTTGGAGGCAGAAGCCGCGGCGGGGGCGGGGGCGGGGGCCGAGGACTCCGGCACCCCGTGAGGCAGCCTGCAGCGAGGCAGCCTGCAGGCTGCAGCCGGCCCCAACCTAGGTCCCTGGTGACCCCGTGTCCCAGGCCTCGGTCAGCAACCGCAAAGACGCGGGCAGCGGCGCAGACATGGAGCTGGTAGACCTGAAGATCATCTGGAACAAGACCAAGCACGACGTGAAGTTCCCCCTGGACAGCACAGGCTCCGAACTGAAACAGAAGATCCCCTGATGACAGGTCTCCCGCCTGCCATACAGAAAGTCATGTGTAATGGACTCGTCCCTGAGGATAAGATATTGAGAGAAATAAAAGTGACTAGTGGGGCCAAGATCATGGTGGTTGGCTCCACCGTCAATGATGTTTTAGCAGTAAACACACCCAAAGATGCTGCGCAGCCGGATGCAAAGGCCGAAGACAACAAGAAGGAGCCTCTCTGCAGGCAGAAACAACACAGGAAAGTGTTGGATAAAGGAAAACCCGAAGATGTGATGCCATCTGTTAAGGGGGCCCAGGAGCGCCTACCAAAGCTACCCCTATCCGGCATGTACAATAAGTCCGGAGGAAAAGTGAGATTCACCTTTAAGCTAGAACAAGACCAGCTGTGGGTTGGTACTAAAGAGTGGACTGAGAAATTGCCCATGGTCCATAAAAAATGTGGTCAGTGAACCTATGGAAGGACATGAAGACCACCGCATGATGGCGCTTCAGTTGGGCCCCACGGAAGCGTCTTACTACTGACTACTGGGTATACTGGGTTCCAACTCAGTATGTGGATGCAATCAAAGACACTGTGCTGGGGAAACGGCAGTATTTTTGAAAGCACTTTCACCTCTGGCCCAGGAGACTGACCCAAAGTGAACGACGTTGCAGGGAGAGGCCTGCAGCATCCCTGGATTTCAGAGTTCTAGAACTTTGTTCACAAAAAATCTATACTCAATCTAAGGCGATGTGGTGACTGAAGCCAGAGGTGATGTACTTTCACCATTAGCTTAATTTTAACTTAAAATGAGCAGTTCCCTTTCTTGCAGTCAGCTTCATGCCATTTTTAAAGTCAATACGATGGAAATCAATAAATCTGAATTCCGAAAAAGAAAAATACATGATGGGAGAAAATCTAACTGGAGGGAAAATGAGAGGAAGGATGAAGTGATACTGGGTTTGAAGAGACAACTGGAAATCCACATAAAATATGTAGCATCTGGTCGAAGAGATAAAGGACTGGAGTTTAATTAAATGATTAGGACAGCAAGTACATGTTCGAAAAATTATCTGAATAAAAGTAATAAAGTGGTTAAAAAAAATGATAAGCCTTCGTTTTAAAACAAAATTTATCATGAGGGCAAACAAGGTTCGAGACTTCCGCAGCATCCAGAGTTAAGGTATGCAAGAGGGGAGAAGAGCTAATGAGGGAAAGATGTCCTTAGAGGTCAGAGGAAATCAGGGTTGTGCCCTGCCATGAACGAGCTGTGTCCTGTGCTCTGAGAGATCAAGACGAGAGAGCAGGCGATTATGTAGACTACTTTTTTTTGAGACGGAGTCTCCCTCTGTCACCCAGGCTGGAGTGCAGTGGCGCAATCTCGGCTCACTGCAACCTCCGCCTCCAGGGTTCAAGCGATTCTCCTGCCTCGGCTTCCCCAATAGTTGGGATTACAGGCGCCCACCATCATGCCCGGCTAATTTTTGTGTTTTTTAGTAGAGATGGGATTTCACCATGTTGGCCAGGCTGGTCTCGAACTCCTGACCTCAAGTAATTTGCCTGCCTCCGCCTTCCAAAGTGCTGGGATTACAGGTGCGAGTCACCGCGCCTGGCCCTACATAGAGACTACGTTTAGTGAACTGATGTTGTACAGCCATTTGAGGAAGGCCTCAACCTTCTATGTAAAAATAAAGAATGAGGCAAGGTCATTTGCTGACAGTGAATGGAAGATGATGGAGTTGAATGCTGTCTTGGTGGTGAACCTGACAGAAAAGATATGGAACATTTGAATTTGAACAGATTTTGTATAGAATTGTGAGTAAGGATGAGGAAGAATATAAGAGATAATTAATTACCCCAGAACAAGTAATCGTAGGTAACTGGTACCATCCCTAAGCCCGAAGAAGCAAGAGGAGGAAGCAGTCACTGGGACCCAGGGAAAGCTTTGAAGAAGACGGGATCTGTGGCCTTCAGATAGAGGCACACAGCCAATTTGCAGGAAGCTGACAGGGAGGGAGCTACAGGAATAAATAATCTGACCTCACTCTCCTCTCACCCTCAGGATTTCAGCTAAAGCCAATAGCTGAACCCATCTGGAAGCTAGAGGGCAACGGAGCCAGGTTGTAGCAATCTGTACGATCAGCTACCTAGGGCACAGAGCAGAGTAGACAGTGATGGGGAATTAATCCAGCACAAATGCTTAAGAAGAGTAAAAAAGGTTTGGCAATGCCACTCTGAGAAAAGGGGTGGGGAGCCAAGAGATGAAAAAGAATGCTGAGTTTTATTAGGTCTGGCTGATGCTAGTCAGTACTTTAAAAATAAAGATACTCTGCCTGGGCCTGTTGGCTCACACCTGTAATCCCAGCACTTTGGGGAGGCCAAGGCAAGAGGTTTGCTTGAACCCAGGAGTTTGAGAACAGCCTTGACAACATAGTGAGACCTACAGAAAATTTAAAAATTAAATTTTGGCCGGGTGTAGTGGCTCACGCCTGTAATCCCAGCACTTTGGGAGGCCGAGGCGGGTGGATCACGAGGTCAGGAGATCAAGACCATCCTGGCTAACATGGTGAAACCCCATCTCTACTAAAAACACACACACACAAAAAAAGCCAGGCATGGTGGCTGGCGCCTGTAGTCCCAGCTACTAGAGAGGCTGAGGCAGGAGAATCGCGTGAACCTGGGAGGTGGGGCTTGTAATGAGCTGAGATCATACCACTGCACTCCAGTCTGGGCGACAGAGCGAGACTCTGTCTCCAAAAAAAGAAAAAAAAATTAAATTTTACAAAATTAAATGTTTAAAAATTACAAAAAAATTTAAAAAAAATTTTTCAATTTAAATTTGAGAAAGTTACAAAAAAATTAAAAATTAGCTGGGCATAGTAGTACATGCTTGTAGTCCCAGCTACATGGGAGGCAGAGGTGGGAGGATCACCTGAGCCTGGGAGGTCGAGGCTTCCGTGGAGCTGCACTCCACCATGTGACAGAGTGAGCCTATCTCAAAATAAATAAATAGGTACATACATATATATATATGCGCGCGCACACACACACACACACACACACACACACACATATATATATATATTTTTCCCCTTGATAGAGTCTTGCTCTGTCTCCCACGCTGGAGTGCAATGGCGTGATCTTGGGTCACTGCAACCTCCGCCTCCCAGGTTCAAGCAATTCTCTTGCCTGAGCCTCTCGAGTAGCTGGCATTACAGGTGCCCACCACCACGCCTAGCCAATTTTTGTATTTTTAGTAGAGATGGGGTTTCACCATGTTGGCCAGGCTAGTCTCAAATTCCTGACCTTGTGATCCTCCTGCCTCGGCCTCCCAAAGTGCTGGGACTACAGGTGTGAGCCACTGTGCCCAGCCTTTTATTTTTTAATTATTTTTTTGAGGCGAAGTCTCACTCTGTTGCCTAGGCTGGAGTGCAGTGGTACAATCTTGGCTCACTGTAACCTCCAGCGTCCCAGGTTCAAGCAATTCTCCTGCCTCAGCCTCCACAGTAGCTGGGACTACAGGCCATCATACTCAACTAATTTTTGTATTTTTAGTAGAGATGGTGTTTCACCATGTTGGCCAGGCTGGTCTCAAATGCCTGACCTCTGGTGATCCACCCACCTCAGCCTCCCAAAGTGCTGCGATTACAGGCATGAGCCACCGTTCCCGGCCTAAAGGTATTTATTTCTATTTGATTACAAGAATGATATATGGTTGCTATAGAAAATTCCAGAAGTATTATAACCAAAGAAGAAAATTTATTTGCTTTTTAAAAGCAGCTTTATTTAAATTAATACAGGAACAAAAAACCAAATACTGCATGTTCTCAGAAGTGGAAGGTAAACATTGAGCACATATGGACATAAATGTGGAACCAATAGGTACTGTGGACTACCAGAGGGTGGAGGAAGCAAGAGTGGGTTTAAAACTACCTATTTCATTAAAAAGTCAGGAAACAACAGGTGCTGGAGAGGATGTGGAGAAATAGGAACACTCTTACACTGTTGGTGGGACTGTAAACTAGTTCAACCATTATGGAAGACAGTGTAGCGATTCCTCAAGGATCTAGAACTAGAAATACCATTTGACCTAATGATCCCATTACTGGGTATATACCCAAAGGATTATAAATCGTACTGCTATAAAGACACATGCACACGTATGTTTATTGTGGCACTATTCACAATAGCAAAGCCTTGGAACTAACCCAAATGTCCATCAATGACAGACTGGATGAAGAAAATGTGGCACATATACACCATGGAATACTATGCAGCCATAAAAAAGGATGAGTTCATGTCCTTTGTAGGG
Organism: Papio anubis; assembly: GCF_008728515.1. NCBI lineage: Eukaryota > Metazoa > Chordata > Mammalia > Primates > Cercopithecidae > Papio > Papio anubis. Next base: position 120,864,864 of record NC_044978.1, on the reverse strand, counting down.
ACATGGATGCAGCTGGAAACCATCATTCTCAGCAAACTATCACAAGAACAGAAAACCAAACGCCGCATGTTCTTACTCATAGGTGGGAATTGAACAATGAGAACACCTGGACACAGGAAGGGGAACATCACACACCGGGGCCTGTTGTGGGGTGGGGGGAGGGGGGAGGGATAGCATTAGGAGATATACCTAATGTAAATGACGAGTTAATGGGTGCAGCACACCAACACGGCACATGTACACATATGTAACAAACCTGCACGTTGTGCACATGTACCCAAGAACTTAAAGTATAATAAAAAATAAATAAATAAATAAATAATAAATCAATAAATAAAACTACCTATTAGAGGCCAGGCACGGTGGCTCACCCTTGTAACCCCAGCACTTTGGGAGGCTGAGGTGGGTGGATTGCTTGAGCCTAGGAGTTCGAGACCAGCCTGGCCAACATGGTGAAACCCCATCTCTACTAAAAATTTTAAAATTAGCCAGGCGTGGTGGCGTGTGCCTGTAAACCCAGCTATTTGGGAGACTGAGGTACAAGAATCACTTGAACCTGGGAAGCAGAGATTGCAGTGAGCCAAGATTGTGCCACTGCACTCCGGCCTGGGTGATAGAACAAGACTCCGTCTCAAAAAAAGAAAAAAATTTTTTAAAAACTACCTATTGGATACTATGCTCACTACCAGGGTGACTGGAGTCACACTCCAAACCTCAGCATCATGCAATGTTTCCATGTGACAAATCTGTACATGGACCCCCTGTATCAAAATAAAAGTTGAAATAGAAAAACAGAAAATGGCATCTTTATTGAGATACAATTCACATATAATTCACCTATTTAAAGTGTGTAATCCAGTGGTTTTTAGTATGTCACTGAGTTGGATGACCATCACCACAATCCATTTTAGAGCATTTTCATCACCCAAGAAAGAAACTCCATAACTATTAGCAGTTATTTTCAATTTCTCTCCTTCCCAACCCTTGGTCCAGACAATCACTTATCTATGATTTGTCGCTATATATTTTACTATTCTGTCTCTGTTTATTTGCATATTCTAGACTTTTTTTTTTTTAGGCAAGGTCTTACCCTGGAATGCATCGTTGCAATCTTCACTCACTACAACCTCCACCTCCCAGGTTCAAGTGATCCTCCCACCTCAGCCTCCTGAGTAGTTGGGAGTACAGGCATGCGCCACCACGCCTGGCTAATTTTTGTATTTTTTATAGAGATGGGGTTCTGCCATGTTGGCCAGGCTGGTCTCAAACTCCTGGACTCAAGCAATCAGCATGCCTCCCAAAGTGCTGGGATTATAGGTGTGAGCCACCACGCCTGGTCTCAACTTTCTAACTGTAATTATACAACATTTCCCCATCCACTCCCTCCTCCTAACCGCTCAAGCCTCTGGTAACCATTAGGTTTTTTAGATTCCACATATGAGTGAGATTATGCAGTATTTATCTTTCTGTGCCTGACTTATTTCACTTAACATGTTTTCTAGGCTCATCCATGCTGTCACAAATGACAGGACTTTGCTCTTCTATATGACTAAATAATATTCCATTGTGTACATATACCACATTTTCTTTATCCATTCATCATTGATGGACAACTAGGTTGATTCTATGTCTTGGCTATTGTGAATAATGCTGAAATAAACATGGGGATGCAGATGTCTCTTCTATACATAATGATTTCCTTTCCTTTGAGTAGATTCCCAATAGCGGGGTTGCTGGATCACAGTGTAGTTCTACTTGTACTTTTTTGAAGAACCTCCACCCTGTATTCCGTAGTGGTTGTCCTGGTTTACATTCCCACTAACAGTGCGTAAGTGTTCTCTTTTCTCTATATTCTGGCCAACGTTTTTTTTAGTTCAGGGGTACATGGTACATGTGCAGACATGTGCAGGTTTGTGACACGGGTATATTGCATGATGCTGAGGTTTGGGTGCCTAATGATCTTGTCACCCAAGTAGTGAACATAATACCTGACAAGTAGTTTTTCAGCTCTTCTCCCCTTCCCTTCCTCCCCACTTTTGGAATCCCCAGTGTTTACTGTTCCCATCTTTGTGTCTGTGTGTACTCAGTGTTTAGCTCCCATTTATAAGTGAGAACATGCAGTATTTGGTTTTCTGTTCCTGCATTAATTCACTTAGGATAATGGTCTCCAGCTGCATCCATGCTGCTGCAAAGGACATGATTTTATTCTTTTGTATGGTTTTGCCAACACTTTTGTCTTTTTGATAATAGTCATGCTAACAAGTGTCAGGTGATATCCCATTGTGGTTTTGATTTGCATTTCCCTGATGATTACTGGTGCTGAGCATTTTTCATATACCTATTGGCAACTTATATGTCTTCTATGTCTTTTGCCCATTTTTTAATAGGGTTACTTGCTTTTCTTTGGCTATTGAATTGTTTGAGTTCCTTGTGTATATATTTTGGATATTAATCCCTTATCAGATATACAGTTTGCAAATATTTTCATCCATTCTGTAAGTTATCTCTTCACTCTGCTGTTTCATTTGCTGTACAGAAGCTTTTTGTTCCATGTAATTCTATCCATCTATTTTTGCTCTTGTTGCCTTTGCTTTTGTGGTAATATCCAAAACATTCTTGCACAGACCAAAGTCATGGAGTTTCCTCTTATGTTTTCTTCTAGTAGTTTCATTGTTTCAGATCTTACGTTTAAGTTATTAATACACTTTGAGTGATTTTTGTATATGATAGGAGATAACGGTCTAATTTCATTTTTCTGCATGTGGATATCTGGTTTTCCCAACAAAATTTTTTTAAGAGACTGTCCTTTCCATTGGGTGCCCTTGGTGCCTTTGTCAAAAATCAGTTGGCTATAAATGTATGGATTTACTTCTGAGGTCTCTATTTTGTTTCATTGTTCTATACATCTGTTTTCATGCTGTTTTGGTTACTGTAACCTTGTGGCTTATTTTGAAATCATGAATTCTGATGCCTCCAGCTTTACTCTTTTTGCTCAAATTGCTTTGGCTATTTGGTGCCTTTTGTGGTTCTATACAAATTTTAGGATTGTATTTTCTATTTCTATGAAGAAAGTCATTGGTATTTTGATAGGGATTGCACTGAATCTATAGTTCATTTTGGGTAGTATGGACGTTTTAACAATCTTAATTTTTGCAATCTATGAACACAGGGTATCATTCCATTTATTTGTGTCTTCTTCAATTTCTTTCATCAGTGCTGTATAGTTTTTAGTGTAGGGATCTTTCACGTTTTTGGTTAAATTTATTCCTAAGTATTTCAATTTTTTGTAGCCATTGTGTATGGGATTGTTTTCTTAACTTGTTTTTCAGACAGTTTGCTATTGGTGTATAGAAATGCTACCAACTTTTCTATGATGATTTTTTATCCTGCAATTTTACTGAATTTGTTTATTAGAGCTAACAGTTTTTTGTTTTTTTGGGGGGTGTGGAGTTTTTAGGGTTTTTTCAATATAAAATCATTTCATCTGCAAAGAGGAACAATTTAACTTCTCCAACAAAGAAAATTCAAATCACCAATAACACCACTCTCCAGTGATAATCACTTCTAATTTTTTTTAAATATACTTCCAGCCTTTTTTATAAGCACAAATAATTTTTTGAAACAAAATGGATTACGTTGCACATACTTGAATTATTTAAGATTCTTTGAATGTAAGCAATTTCAATCAGATTAACTTTTAAGTATTAATTAAATAATTAATTCAATACTTATTGAGTACCTACAATGTACAAATAATTTCTTAGCATTAAAGAAAAAAAAAAAGCAGACAAGCTGGCCAGGCTCAGTGGCTCATGCCTGTAATCCAAGCACTTTGGGAGGCTGAGGTGGGAGATCACTTGAGCTCGGGAGTTTGAGACCAGCCTGGGCAACATGGTGAAACCCTGTCTCTATTAAAAATTCAGAAAGAAAAAAAATGCTTCTGTTTTCAAGATATCGGGATATCAGGACACTCCCAAGTCTGGGTCTGTTTAGTAAACATTATCAATCTGTTCCCTTAACTGTAAACATCTAGAGGCTAGGAATACCTAACTTTCTGGGTATGCAGCCAAGCAAGTCCCAGCCCCATTTTCCTAGTCCTCACTCCAGATAGAGTCTCTCTGGTTGGAAGACCTGACAGTGGTGTGCACCTATAGTCCCATCTCCTCAGGAGGCTGAGGTGGGAGGACAGACTGAGCCTAGGAGGTTGAGGCTGCAGTGAGCTGTGACTGCAACACTTCACACCAGCCTGGGTGGCAGAGTAAGATCTTGCCTCAAAGAAAAAAAATAAAGAAAAGCAAAGCAAAAACAGGATCTAACATTTGGAAATTTTCATTCAATAGCCTGGAATTTAACTTTACAACACTACGGTAAAATGCAACCGCATAAATGAACACAACCCTACAGTGTAGCATAGGTTTATTATGGTTTAAATAGACCATCTGTATGTGCTCGAGTTTGCAACTAAAATTAATAAGGTCATGTTACTGCTTTAAAATCCATGCAGGAACGTTTTCAGGAAGCAAAGGGCTATGGTATTGTCTAATAAGATTCTGAGGCAGGCCTACAGCAGGGCTGCATTCAATTGGCACCATATGCTTTCTGTGTCCCAAGGATTCTCTTGGGACATATTGACTTACCTGGAGCAGGTAAACAAACTCACTGGAGAATGCAGCCTACACCCCTGACATGCTTTTGCCTTTACACACAACAGCAGGACTGAGAAGCTGGGGTTGGCATAGGGCCAGGAAGACTGTTGACAGCAGGTTAAGAAGGAGAACTCTGCAAATGGGCCACAGAGCCTCAGGACTGGGTCTACTCAGTAGCTTCCTAACATTCTGGCAGAGAGTGACATTCTTTATAAAGTAAGAAAGAAGTTTTCTCCCATTTGGAGCTAGAAAGTTTTATGCCTAAAATAAATATGATTCATGTCCTGGGAAAGCTTGGTTCTGAAGAACTCTGTGTCCTTGGCTGACTTACACCTCCCTCACGCCTTAAAATCTGATTTCCGATTTCCAACCTGAGGTGAAAACTCTACCCTTTAATTTCAAGGTCCAGGAAGACCTGGATCCTCAAGAGGAACCAGTCTTTGGGACAGAATTATGCAGCTTATGTCCCAAGAGTTTGTTCGAGCTCCAATTATCAGAAAAGTGTGATAATTCTATGGTTTTCCCCCTTTGGCTCTACCTTTGGAAGTCTCCTAAATTTACTTAGCAGTATTTCCCTGAAGCGATAAAGCCAAGCTATTTTCCCCCCTTAACTCAGGAATGTTTAATATGTAAGTACGAATTCCACAGAGATTTTGCTTGACTACTATAGTTTAAGCTGTCAAATTAGTTCAGTGAGTTAATTCAGTAAACTCCATTAACTGATTTATTTTTCTATTGCAAATTAATATGCAGGTCATCTCTTCAGATACGTGTGTTTTAGGCCGGGCATGGTGGCTCCCACCTGTAATCCCAGCACTTTGAGAGGCTGAGGTAGGTGGATCACCTGAGGTCAGGAGTTCAAGACCAGCCTGGCTAACATAGTGAAACCCCGTCTCTACTAAAAAATACAAAAATTAGCCAGGTGTAGTGGCAGGCACCTGTAATCCCAAATACTTGGGAGGCTGAGGCAGGAGAAACTCTAGAACCTGGGAGGCAGAGGTTGCAGTGAGCTGAGATTGTGCCACTGCACTACAGCCTGGGCAACAGAGCAAGACTCTCTCAAAAAAGAAAAAAAAAAAAGAGATATGTGTTTGAAACTTTATGCATAGTAGCAATCAGTTATGTGAGAAAACCATTAAATTGCTCAAAGAAAAAAGGATTCTTACCTCATAAGATTGTAACAAAGTTTCTTTAAACAAGGCCAGTTTTTTAAAAAAAATAGATCTGTCAAAATCTGTTTAAATAAAAACATTTAAAAAACACTAAAAATAAACAACAAGAGATTCAATTCACAGCAACCAATCAGAAGGGGCCCCGTTTACCTGAGGCCCTGTAAGGAAAGTAACTCTGTAACAACCAATTCTCTTTTTGTTCCTTGTTTCTGCCTTTTTTTTTTTTTTTTTTTGAGATGGAGTCTCACTCTTGTTGCCCAGCCTGGAGAGCAATGGCACGATCTCGGCTCACTGCAACCTCCACCTCCCAGGTTCAAGTGATTCTCCTGCCTCAGTCTCCCGAGTAACTGGGATTACAGGCATGCACCGCCACACCTGGCTACTTTTGTATTTTTAATAGAGACGGGGTTTCTCCATGTTGGTCAGGCTGGTCTTGAACTCCCGACCTCAGGAAACCCGCCTGCCTTGGCCTCCCGAAGTGCTGGGATTACAGGCATGAGCCACTGCACCCGGCCTGTTTCTGCTTTCTTTAGCCTTCTTCTACCTAAAGAAGGTAGAAGGCTGAGGCTGAGGCAGGAGAATTGCTTGAACCCGGGAGGTAGAGTTTGCAGTGGGCTGAGATCGCGGCACTGCACTCCAGCCTGGGCAACGAGCGAGACTCCGTCTCAAAAAAAAAAAAAAAAAAAAGTTTTCACAAAAAGCATTAAAAAAAAAAAAAAAAGAATGAGATAGAGAAGGAACAAATGGACATACCTAGGGAAGCAGAGATGAGAGATCATCTGATCCCAAAAAGGGTAGCTATTGGATGACTACTTCCTATGCAATAGGATTCTATATTCTGAAATTAGATTATCAGATATGCCCCTGAATCGCTTCAATAAATACCCTTCCTGCCTATACCCATAGAGCTGTGTTGAGGAAGTTTTGGTTCTTATCAGCAGAGATCTCCATTAAGACAATGGTGTACTTATCAGCCACAGGTTTCAGAGTAGTTAAGGAAGGAAGCACACATCCTGTGGAATATGCTCAAGACTACAAGGCTTCCTGTGGAGTGCAAGTAGCATGCTGAAGCTCAGACTGGCGGCATCAAAGGAACAAGCTACTGAGATGGACAAGGCATGCAGCTAGGGTGATGAGGTCCCTAAACAAAAAGACTCCCTATCTACGAAGAGTAAAGTGAAGGGCACTCAAAAGTATTGAGATTTTAGCTACCTAAGAAAGGGGTACATTCAGCTTCCTAGTCTTACTAGTATATCTTTAATGTATTATAGCATAAATGTACATTGAAGATAAGGTGATCAAAAAGTCAAAATCTGGCAAATTGTGACAGTCAATGCACAGGTTACATTTTTGGCAGGGACAAATGGCATAGGGATCACAGCATAAAGAGAGATCAGATCAAAAAGCCTTATTTTTCTTACTACCTCTAGCCTCCTGCTCAAGCGATCCTCCCACCTCTGCTCTGAATACTAGTGGGAACTTCCAGAGAACTAGGATGCAAGAACTGAATGGCCAAAGCACCAACTGCTAGTTATTGCCTTTTAAAAATTATTATTATTATTATTTTTGAGACAGGGTCTTACTCTGTCACTCAGGCTGGAGTGCAGTGGGCACAATCTCAGCTCACTGCAGCCTCGACCTCCTGGGGTCTAGCAATCCTCCCACCTCAGCCTCCCCAGTAGCTTGCTTGGACTACAGACACGTGCCACCACACTTGGCTAATTTTTGTATTTTCTGCAGAGATGGGGTTTCACCATGTTGTGCAGGCTGGTCTTGAAATCCTGGGCTCAAGTGATCCACTGGCCTTGGCCTCCAAAAGTGCTAATATTACTGGCATAAGCTACCATGCCCGGCCTCTAAAAAATTATTTTTAAGGGATCTAGATGACATCACAGCATGTGGACCTGGTGCAGTGGCTCACACCTGTAGTCCCAGCACTTTGGGAGGCTGAGGTGGGCAGATCATTTGAGGCCAGAAGTTCAAGACCAGCCTGGCCAATATGGTGAAACCTTGTCCCTACCAAAAATACGAAAATCAGCCAGGTGTGGTGGCACATGCCTGTAATCCTAGTCATTCAGGAGGCTGAGACAGGAGAATCACTTGAACCCAGGAGACGGAGGTTGCAGTGAGCCAAGATCGTGCCATTGCACTCCAGCCTGGGTGATAGAGTGACACTCTGCCTCCAAAAAAACAACAACAGAAATTACAGTATGTGGTAGACAGAGTTGGCTAATTGTCCTCTCAATACCTTTATCTCTTTTTATACGAAGGTTGGAGCCAAATATAGCTAAAGATTGCATTAAAAATGGAATGTGACTGGGCGCAGTGGCTCACACCTATAGTTCTAGCACTTTGGGAGGCTGAGGTGGGTGGATTGCTTGAGCCCATGAGTTTGAGACCAGCCTGGGCAACATGGTGAAACCCCATCTCTACAAAAATACAAAAAATTAGCTGGGTGTGGTGGTGCATGCCTGTAGTCCCAGCAACTCAGGAGTCTGAGGTGGGAGGATCGCTTGAGCCTGGGTGGTGGAGGTTGCAGTGAGCCAAGATCAAGTACTGCACTCCAGCCTCGGTAATGGAGTAAGACCCTGTCCCCCTGTCCCACCCACCCCCCAAAAGAAATAAAATGGAATGTAAGCAGAAGTAATATATGCAATTTCTGGGCCAGGTGCTTCATTCATTCTTTTCCCTTTAAGTGGGTTGGAATGAGGATGTGGTGGTTGAGCCATTTTCAGACACAGAAATGAAGCCAACTCCCTAAGCACGGGAAAGCAACAAGGGGGAAGGAGCTAAATTCTCTATGTTATAGAGCCACCACTTGGGAATCTGTGTATTTTTGAGTTTCTTGTTCCAACAACATAGCCAGTACCCTAATTAACACCTCATGCCTCCAGACCAGTATAATGCAGACCTTTTAGATGATTCTCTCCACACACACTGGAACCTGACATAAGTAAGAGAAGAGCACAGAAGATGTTTAGAGAGATGATGTGTTTATCACTGCACAGTAAACCTAGATCAAGGGCAATAAACAGAGTCCTGGGGGGTGAGATAGATCCACTAGATCTGAATAGGATCTTAGAATAAAGACGAAAGCTAACAATGCTTAGGAAAAGTCACAGGACATGGTGGCCCACAGCAGTAATCCCAGCACTTTGGGAGGCCAAGGCCAGAGGATTGCTTGAGGCCAGGAGTTTGAAATCAGCCTGGGTAACATAGTGAGATCTATCTCTATAAATATTAAAAAAAAAAAAAATTAGCCAGACATGGTGGTACACACCTGTAGTCCCAGCTACTTGGGAGGCTGTGGCAGGACGATCACTTGAGCCTGGAGGTCTAGGCTGCCGTGGGCTAAGATCACAGCGCTGCCCTCCACCCTGGGCAGCAGAGTGAGACCTTGTCTCAGAAACAAAACAAAATAAAAACCAAAGTGGGAACCTGCCGTAAGGTGAGGTACAGTTATAAGTAGGGTAAATGTAAGGGGAAATAGGGAAGATACATGCAGAAAATAATTGACAAGACAGAGTATCTTGGTGAGGATGTGGTTTGAATTTTCCCTTGAGGAAGAAATCATTAGGGGGTCGCCAAAAATAGTAAACATAATAAAACCAAAAGGCTAAGAACCTTGTTTGTCTTAGTTTGGACTGCTGTAACAAAATTACAACATAATGGGTAGCTTACACAACATTTATTTCCTACAGTTCTGGACACTGAGAAGTTCAAGATCAAAGCACCAGCAGATATCTGGTGAGGGTCTTTTCTTGGTTTGTAGACAGGTGCCTTTTGCTGTATGTTCACATGGCTGAGAGATCATCTCTCTCACATCTCTTCTTGTAAGAGCACTAATCCCATTCACAAGGACTCTATCCTCTTGACCTAAGTACCTCCTAAAGTTTCCACCTCCAAATACCATCACACTGGGGATTAGACTTCAACATATGAATTTTGGGGGACACAAACATCCAGTCAATAGCAGAGCTATCAGAAAAACAGTAGGAGGCATTCGACTTTACTATGTCAGAATAATTTCACACAAAAGTACTGGAAAATAGTAGACTTGGCTATGAGGTTTCGGCATTTACTTCCTTTGCATCTGGTGTAGTTAAATCCTGAAGAATATTAAGGCACAAACCTAACCCAACATTGGAATAGATAAAAAAATATCCTTTGAAATAAGTCCTATATGACTTCATGGGTAATTTCAATCCAGACATATGCAGAAATTTTCAATTTTTTTTTTCAGATGGAGTCTCACTCTGTCTCCCAGGCTGGAGTGCAGTAGCACAATCTCAGCTCACTGCAACCTCTGCCTCCTGGGTTCAAGGGATTCTCCAGCCTCAGCCTCCTGAGTAGCTGGGACTACAGGCGCATACCACCACACCTGGCTAATTTTTGTCTTTTTAGTAGAGATGGGGTTTCACCATGTTGGACAGGCTAGTCTTGAACTCATGATCTCGGGTGATTCACCTGCCTTGGCTTCCCAAAGTGCTGGGATTACAGGCGTGAGCCACCTTGCCCTGCAAGAAATTTTTCATTCTGTTACACAAAATATTTTCATAGCTGTTCCCAATCTTACCTTAAAATTGTGATCACTGCACAATCGGAATACTGTGTTTGTAACATTATCTCCTGGTTTTGTGGTCAGCTTGCTACTTTAATTCAGTCCAAGGCCCTATATTGAGTTGGTGCTCAATAAATATTTGGATACTTGTTTATTGAATAAGATAGGGTCACACAACTCCAGCTTTTACTAGTAAATGTGGCTTGCAAAATCAACTGATACTAGTATCAGTCTGAACCACACACTGTATTATGTTGTGTTTCATTGGAGAAGAATTTATTGTAGTCTGGATCTTTAAAAAGGTACTTAAAATTCACTTTGAAAAATATCTAATGTCTGGAAGAAAAAGAAATGGGGACTCTACTGAAAAGGCCTAATGTCATCGACTTATTGGCAAATACAACATGGAATGATATTGCTCTGGTGAGGATGCTTCATCCGGGATATAATTCCTTCCCGCTGCTTCTCTGTGGGTCCTACGCAGAAAAGGGGCTTGAGAAAAAGGCAATTGAATGTTTGTAAGAAGCAGATCATTAAAACCCGGTTAATGCTGAAGAAACAAGCTGGTGGATCTAACTAAATAAAAAGCTATTTCTGATAGGAAAAATGAAACTTAGACAACCAAGTAATAAAGATTAATTTCAAATGTTGTCTTCAGGCACAATGCTTTTTCCTCATCTCTTCTTAACTAACTGTATTAAATGAAAACTCTCTATTATTTATTTAACAGAATTTTATATTTATACTTCTCTGTTGACAGAAAATAAATTTCTCTCTTAAAAAGTAAAAGTTACATGTAACAAAGGGCCTTTGCTGCAGTCTGGAAAGTAGAGCAGATTGGAGTAGGATGAGAGAGAGGAAAGGGACAGAAAGCGAGAAAGAGGACAATGCTTTGGAACCCACAGTAGTGAGTAGTGTGTTTGTAACATTATCTCCTGGTTTCATGGTCAGCTTGGTTTCTTTGGGATGACCTGAAGTGGGCAGGGAACTCACTCTGAATAGTTTTGAGTTAAAGCGTCCAGCCCCTTTCAGGGGTTGTTGAAGTCATGTCACATTAAATGTTACCTGATCCAGTACCATGGAATTGGCAGGAGCGTAAGAGCTAAGAACTGCAAGAAAATGTGTCGACATAAAATTTAACACTGAGCTCTCCATAAAAATGTAAAGCAAGGTGACCCTCTTTAGAAACTCATTAACAGATTGTAACACCAGCACGGACAGGATCCCACTTCACTCCACTCCCCCATTACCTAGAACAACAGAGACACTAACGTGAAGGGACTCAATCTAGCATCAGCAATGGTGGAGCGTGACGATTGGTAAGTACATACTATGAGGCAGCAACCCCCTAGTGGCATGCCAAGGTCAGCGCATATCTGAAGAGTGTCAGCAAGACAGCTGTGCCAAAGTGACCAGGCACAGAAAAAAGAGATGGAGTTCTCTTAATGGCTGTCAAAAGATCAAGTTGACTCTTCCGGGACCTGCCAAGAGAAGGAGGAAATTTGAGTGCTAGGAAGATTGGAGAACTGCGGTGCCAGTATTTACACAGATGGGGGCTCAGAGCCAGAAACTACTATTGTCATACTACTAACCTCTGAAGCTGCTGTGGAATATGAGGATATACTGTGTATTGATTATAGTAAACTTTACTGAATTGTTCAATGTAAATTGGTTGACTCAATATAAAAAAGGCCCTCTACTCAAAAAAATCTTTTGAAAAGATTTCCTAATGTTAGCCTTTAATTCCTAACATCAGGGATAATTTTAACATTATGATAAAGTATCCTGGCTTTATTGGTTTAGAAAATTGCATTTTATCTTGGCTCTTTTGTTTAAAATGTATAAGAAACTTATAAAATTAAATATGTACTATTTGACATTCTCATTGTTATAAATGCAATTTTAATTCGGTGACTAATGAGAACTTGGTGAACCTGGGTTTTTGAACAATTTTAAGGGCCAAAATAGTAATATATTTAAAGGCAAAGGCAAATAACAATATACTATACATAAATATAAAAGCAATACTATTACTAACATAGTCTTTGTTTTTTCATATGGACAAGATCCAGTTCCTATAACCTTAACTGTAACTTTCTACAGTAAGGAATATGGTGTGTGTATTATAATGCATGTGGGAGTAGCTGTCAAATGAAATCTGGTCTATTTTCTACTCAGCAATTCTCTGGGTGAAAAAAAGTGACTTGGCATTCATATCAGGCTTTTAATATTTATTGCCTATTTATATGTATATTGTAAATTCTTTTTTGGGGGAAGGGGGGTGGAGTCTCGCTCTATCACCCAGGCTGGATTGCAGTGGCACAATCTCAGCTCACTGCAATCTCCACCTCCCAGGTTAAAGCGATTCTCCTGTCTCAGCCTCCCAAGTAGCTGGGATTACAGGTGCACACCACCACACCCAACTATTTTTTGTATTTTTAGTAGGGACAAAGTTTCATCATGGTGGCCTCAAACTCTTGACCTCAGGTGATCCACCCACCTTGGCCTCCCAAAGTGTTGTGATTACAGGCGTGAGCCACCACACCTGGCCTGAATATTGTAAATTCTTGATAGTGTTCAAGAGGCCAAGTTTCAGTGAACCTATAAAAATTGGCCAGTAGCCCTCTCTAAAAGGCATGATGGAGAATATTTGATATTTGGGGAGGAGGGAAAGATCTCATAGAATATTGCAGCTTCTGCCCCATAAAGATTGGTTACTCTCACCATATTTCTCCACCATTATTTTCTTCTCTTTACCTTACCTTATCCTCAAGTGTTCAGAAGACACTTTAGATTCTGGAATACAACAGGCTGAGGGTGGTGGCTCATGCCTGTAATCATCCCAGCACTGTGGGAGGCTGAGGCAGGCAGATCACTTGAGGCTAGGAGTTTGAGACCAGCCTGTGCAACATGGGCAAAACCCCATCTCTACTAAAAATACAAAAATAAAAGCTCACATCTATAGTCCCAGCTGCTCGGGAGGCTAAGGCACGAGAATCACTTGAGCCCAGGAGGCAGAGGTTGCAGCGAGCGGAGATCATGCCATTGAACTCCAGCCTGGGGGACTGAGCAAACTCTGTCTTAAAAACAAAAGCAAAAAGATTCTGAAATAGAAATTATCTCATACTTTAGAGTAGTAGATTTGGGAATATGATTAATTTTTTCTTCAAAATGCAAGTGGTCATTAGTATAAGCAAGATTTAAGTCAAAATTAGCTGACCATTTTCTACATGGGGTAATCCAAAGAGTTGTTTAGTATGGTTAGATCTTTGCGTCTTACTTCCTGCTGTCATACGGTTCAAATGAGTAACCTATTAACAATGGCTTCCGGAACACAATTAAAAGGAGAAGAAAATTCCTTTGGAATGTGTTAGAGAATTCACAGAATGCCCACACCTGGCAATCTTTCAAGGTAAAATAGGAAAAACTATTTTTCTAAGATGGTTTAATTTTATTAAAGACAAAAAGATGAATAAACTTTCAAAATCTTCTCTGGGAAAGCTCCCCAAGTGACTAAAAAGACCCCCTATTGGCCAAGGGGACCACAGAGAAACCTTAAAACTAGTTCCCAGGGCCATGATGCAATGGGAGGTCCCACTCCTTATACTCTCTCCCTTGCTAACCACCATCGGGCTTCCTTCCCTACAGGCAAAACAGAAACCAGCCCTTTCAAAACAGCCACTGCACTGCTGATTTTAACTAATCACCTGATGCTCACCCTCCCTTTTGCGGTTTCCACAAAACAACTGACTAGAATATGGATACCTCCATAAAACTAGCTCCCAATCCTTTTACTCTGCTTTACATTCTATTATGAGGTCTCAGCCCCCAATTACTCTGCAAGTCCAGTTCTGCTTTTTCTTCTAGCTTATCAGACCTTTAGCTCTACTGGTTTTCTAGATTCTACTTCCTGTTCTCTCCTAATAGGGTGTATGCATAGATTTATAATCCAGATCACTTTTGGGTGGCCTCGTAACATTCTCCAGCCCACTCCCAATTATGTGTTTTCTCCTGCTGTTTCAAGTGGTCCAAAACAACAGTCTGGGACCAATGTGACTTTAAATTCTGAGGCTCCAAGGAAAACATTAAGGTTTCCTGTTCTATGTTAGCTGCAGAGAGAAATCTCTCCAGCATCAAGGTTGAAATAGCTTTCTTTTATGCACTGCCTGCAAAGAAATGAAGCTTGAACAATATTTATACCTTTTGAATCTCCTGGTCCAGATGGTCTATAAACTAGGTCCTTTAGTTCTCACCTACATTTCTGTCTTCTTTACTAAATTCACATTGCACTTTGGTAGGAGGGATATCTAAAAGTAAGCCTTGAAATAAGCCCTCAAAGAGAAAGAAAAAGAAAGTTAAGAAAGACTGAATAGAAGAGAATATACAATAAAGAAAAAAAATATATATACATTTTTGAGACGGAGTCTTGCTCTGTCACCCAGGCTGGCGTGCAGTGGCACAATCTCGGCTCACTACATTCTCCACCTCTGGGGTTCAAGCGATTCTCCTACCTCAGCCTCCCAAGTAGCTGGGACTACAGGCGCCCACCATCACGCCCAGCTAATTTTGTATTTTTAGTAGAGATGGGGTTTCGCCATATTGGCCACGCTGGTTTTGAACTCCTGACCTCAGGTGATCCACCTGCCTTGGCCTCCCAAAGTGCTGGGATTACAGGCATGAGCCACTGCGCCCGGCCAAAGAAAAATATTTTGAAATGTAAGTCATCATATTGAAATACATGAAATGGCTGGGTGAGGGGGCTCATACCTGTAATCCCAATATTTTGGGGGGCCAAAGCAGAAGGATCATTTAAGGCCAAGAGTTCAAGACCAGCCTGAGAGGCATGGCAAGACCGCATCTCTACAAAAATTAGCAGGGCATGGTGGCATGTGCCTGTAGTCCCAGCTACCTGGGAAGCTGAGGTGGAAGGATCACTTGAGACCAGGAGGTCAAGGTTGCAGTGAGCCAAGATTGTGCCACTGCACTCCAGTCTGGGTGACGGAGAGTGACTCTGTTCCCCCCGCAAAACAGAAAAAAGAAACATATAAAATGTATAAAAAATGATTAATTACTAAAAATATGTGGACCAAAAGGAAAAGTATTTAAAGGAAAAAAACATCCATTTGTCATGTGTCAAAACAAGGTTGAAAATCAAGCATGACAGGCAAATATTCCAACATACATTCCCTAAAGAAATTAACTATTCTATAGGACACACACCCCACCTCATTCCTGCTGCCAGTATCAGATGATCAAGGTCAGGTGTCTCAGAGAGCCACTGGTTAATTTTCATAAATCCAACAAAATGGCATTCAAGGCCCTTTGCAATCTGAACTGTAAATTGTCATTGTTGTATAAGGTAGTAAGACAGTTAATTTTATGTGTGAACTTGTCTGAGCCACAGTGCTCAGATACTTGGTAAAACATCATTCTGGAGTTTCTGAGTAGATGTTTTTTATTTTATTTTATTTTTTAATGGATGAGATTAACATTTAAATCAGTGTAATTTGAGTAAAGCATGTTACCCTCCATAAGAGTAGGTGTCATCCAGTCAGCTGAAGATCGTAACAGAGCAAACACTGATCTCCCCTGACCAAGAAGGAATTCAGCTAGCAGACTCATTATGGCCTTGAAATTGCCAGTCTTCCCTAGGTCTCCAGCCTAGCCTGCAGATCTCGGATCTACCAAGCTTCCACAATTGCATGAGCCAATCCCTTAAAATAAATTTCTCTCTCTCTCTCTCTCTCTCTCTCTCCACACAGACACACACACACAGACACAGACACACACACCCTGTTGGGTAAGTTTTCTCAGGAGAACCCCAATATAGAGATAAAATCAAAGATTCTATAATCAGAAATATGGATTGAAGCTCTGGATCTGCCATCTACTAACTGTCTATATTGGGAAAATTACTTTACTTTGGGAGGCCAAGGTGGGTGGATCACCTGAGGTCAGGGGTTCGAGACCAGCCTGGACAACATGGTAAAACCCCATCTCTACTAAAAATACAAAATTAGCTGGGCATGGTGGTGCAGGCCTGTAATCCCAGCTACTTGGGAGGCTGAGGCAGAATAGCTCGAACCCGGGAGGCGGAGGTTGCAGCAAGCCAAGATCGTGCCATTGCACTCCAGCCCGGGCAACAAAAGCGAGACGCCATCACAAAAAACAAGCAAACAAGCAAAGAAATAACATGGAAATAAGTGAGGCTGAGTGTGGTGGTGCACACCTGTAGTCCCAGCACTTTGGAAGGCTAAGGTGAGAGGACTGCTTGAGACCAGGAGTTTGAGATCAGCCAGGGCAACATAGTGAGACTCTGTCTCTACAAAAGACATTAGCTGGGCTCCTGCTTGAGCCCAGGAGTTGAGGCTGCAGTGAGCCATAATTACACCACTGCACTCAATCAAGCCCAGGCAACAGAGCAAGACCCTGTCTCCAAACAGTAATGATAACAACAGTAATAAAATAAAATGGGAAGAAGTAATCACCTTAATTCTCTAGCCATGCTAGAGTGCATTCCATGTAATTCTCTTATTATCTCTATTCCTTTGTTTCTGCTACACCCTTTGCCTATCATATCTGTTCTTGTCTACTTAGATAACCCTTACTTTTCTTTCCATTAAAAATAGGTCCATGAATTCTTTGATACTCTTCAAGTTTAATCCCTCTCCCATTCAGTATAGCCTGGACTTAGTGAGTTGCTTCTACTGAACAGAATATGGCAGCAGTTGCAGCTTCTATCTTGTCTCTCTCTGCCCTCCCCCACCATCACTTGTTATATGTGAAGCCAGCTGCCTGATCTTGGTCCCAATGGAGAGACCTAGTGGCAAGGAACTGAAGCCTCTGCCAACAGTAACTGAACTGGGAGGCAGATTCTCCAGCCCCTCCATGACTTCAGCCCCAGTCAACAAGTTCACTGAAATGTTACAGTAGACAGCTAGTCAGACATGAGCAGAGCAGGAGAGAGGCTCCCACATCATGAATGTCAGGCAACCATCAGGTGATGGTCAGGCCGTTATTAAACTGTCTCTCTAAAATAATAATTGGTTGCAGGCAGTATCAGGGAAAGTAAGTTTTCCAATAAACAAAAACACCAGAAACTGGTGATTATCAGCTTCCCAATAAGATCTCAGGAATTGGGTGAGTGGGCTCAAGCATGCACATTAAGAGGCAAATTGGCAGTTTAACTGATACATGACCTTCTATAAACATTTGACTAGTAAGGGAAGAACGCCTCAAGTGAGCATGCATACAATGCCAGTGAACACACTGAGCATGCTCCCTCCCTAGCTCTAGCAGGCCACTGTGCATGCAGACAGTCCACCCCAAGGAAGAATCAGGGGAGAAGGGACACAAGACCCCAGAAGCACGCCAACATACAAAGCCCTAAGTCAAAAAGTCAAACCACACATTTCATCTCTCAACTCGCCCACTTCAGCCTCTTCCAAGTGTACTTCCTTTCATTCCTGTTCTAAAGATTTTTAATAAACTTTTTTTTTTTTTGAGACAGAGTTTTGCTCTTGTTGCCCAGGCTAGAGTGCAATGGCGCGATCTTGGCTCACCGCAACCTCCGCCTCCTGGGTTCAAGCGATTCTCCTGCCTCAGCCTCCTGAGTGGCTGGGATTACAGGCAGGGGCCACCACACCCGACTAATTTTGTATTATTTATTTATTTTTTTTAGTAGAGACGGGGTTTCTCCATGTTGGTCAGGCTGGTCTCGAACTCCCGACCTTAGGTGATCCGCCCACCTTGGCCTCCCAAAGTGCTGGGATTACAGGCATAAGCCACCGTGCCTGGCCTGATTTGTAATAAACTTTCACTCCTGCTCTAAAACTTGCCTCAGTCTCTACCTTTGCCTTATGTCCCTCAGTCAAATTCTTTCTTCTGAGGAGGCAAGAATTGAGGTTGCTGCAGACATGTATGGATTTGCCACCACTAACAGTAACGTCATGAAAGATGCTGAGCCAGAACCACCCAGCTTAGAGCTCTTGAGCCTCAGAAACTGTGTGAGATAATACATATTTGTTGTTTTAAGCAACTATATTTTGAGGTAGTTTGTTACACAGCAAATCATTAATACCTCACATACTCAAACCTAGCACATAAAGACCTCTTACAATAGTTAAGCTAAAAATGAGGGTTTCCTATGTGTCATACATTGTTCTAAGCCTTTTGCAAATATTATCCCATTTAATTGTCATAAAGACTCTAGGAGATATATTATCACCTCTGTTTTACAGATGAGGAAACAGGTCCAATTATAGAAAGCTGAGTAGGCCATAGTAGGCCTGTAATCCTAACATTTTGGGAGGCCAAAGTGGGTGGATCCCTTGAGCCCAGGAGTTTGAGATTAGCTGGGGCAACATGGTGAAACTCGTCTCTACCAAAAATACAAAAATTATCCGGACATGGTGGCACACACCTATAGTCCCAGCTACTCCAGAGGCTGAGGTGGGAGGATCACTTGAACCCGGGAGGTTAAGACTGCAGTGAGCTATGATTGTGCCACTGCATTCCAAGCTGGGTGACAGAGCGAGACCCTGTCTCAAAAAAAAAAAAAAAAAAAAATGCTGAGTAACTTGCCTCAAGGTCACATGGCTAGCAAATGTTGCTGAATTAAAGAATGAATAATTATGTTTCTTATTAGCAGGTCTATATTTCATTCACCTTAGAATCTCTTTTAGTGCCTAACCCAGTATGCTACTGGGACTCAAATATTTGTTAAATCACTATCTCATAATAAAGGCAGCTTAGTTTTTCAAGAATGCAGTCTTAGAAACCCTGATTATGGATTATTTATTTATTTATTTATTTACTTCGAGACGAGTCTCACTCTGTCACCCATGCTAGAGTGCAGTGGCGAGATCTCTGCTCACTGCAACCTCTACCTCCCAGGTTCAAGTGATCCTCCCACCTCAGCCACCTCAGCGCCCCCCAGTAGCTGGGACCACAGGCACGCACCACCACACCCAGCTAATTTTTTGTATTTTTGGTAGAGACGAGGTTTCACCATGTGGCCCAGGTTGGTCTCCAACTCCTGAGCTCAAACAATCCTTCTGCCTTGGCCTCCCAAAGTGCTGGGATTACAGGCATGAGCCACTGCTCCTGGCTTGATTGTGGATAATTTAAATTGACTCCCAAAACATAATTCTTTTCCTTTACTGAGAAGAAATAAGTATTATAGTAAACATGTGTGAGGACACTAAAATAAAACTTGGAGGATTTTTACCCTTCTCTACACATCTTCCCCTGCAAGTGCTTGATAAGAGTGTGTTGATAGTCTGATTACATACTAAATTTGGTGGTTCCTGATTCTGTTAAATAAAAATTATAGGAGGCCATTGTTTTGGACTAAGCTCCTGCACTACGCCTCAAGGGACTAGACTGAAAATCAAAACAGTCACCCATGCTGAAGTTTCATGTCACCAAACTAAGTTGTTATCTGAGAAATCAGGAGAGGTAACAGTTAATCTCCCAAATAGGTCAGTTTTAATCTGCATGATAATAAAGTCCTCCCTGGTTTAGTTTTTTATTTTCATATTTATTTTTTAAGAGATGTGTTTCATTACCTTCCCCAGACTGACCTTGATCTCCTGAACTCAAGGAATCCTCCTGCCTTAGCCTCCCAAGTAGCTGGGACTACAGCATTCCACCACTCCCAAGAAAATTCCCTCTGTTGTAATCCTTAACCCCAAATAACTTGATGTTAACCAGTCATTTTTCTATTGTTCTCTCTGTCTCTGCTTTACAAGGAAAGTGACTTTGAAATGACCGTTCTTTCTTTGTTTCTGCTTCAGTCCTCCTCTGCCTATAAAGCCAAACTCTTCCGCTCAGCTCACTGGAACACTTAAATTGTATTTTATAGAATAAATAATAAATAATAAAATAAGGGTTGCCTGATTCTAGAATTTCAATAAAGCCAGCTGAGGTGTTTAAATTTGCTGTAACTTTGTCCTTTGACAATTCAAAACAGTTCTGGAAAAGAGTAAAATGACACATTGTTTTAATGATGTATTTTTCTCCCAAATAAAAATAATTAAATAAAATGTGAGAACTAAACTCTGACCTTTTTCTTCTCTTGCCCAAATTCCTATGTAAGGGGCCTGGGGAGTCACGCCCTATAAACCATAAAGTTCATTAGAGGGGTTTTATTTAACACCAGATAACATGGATTGCTTTCCAACCTGACTGGCATAACATCACATGACAGACAAAGAGGGAAATAAAAATATTTTAATCCCAAACATGTTTCTTTGCCATATCTAGAAACAGCCCGGCAAAGCTGTCTCTTGTGGGGAAAATCTACATTCTCTAGAGCATCCCCTTTCCTTTCCAGGATTTTTTCCTAATCCAGGAGAAAATCAACAGAAGTCTTGCACTTTCTAAAATCTAATAAGAAACACTTGCAGACTGTTCTCTCTGAAGCCTGCTGCCTGCAGGCTTTGCCTCATAATGGGAACCTTGGTGTCCACAACCCCTTATCTTAACCCAGACATTCATTTCTACTGATTCTAGGTCTTTAGACAACAATTTAACTTTTTCAACTAATTGCCCATTGAAAAATCCTTGAATTGGCTGTGTGGTGGCTCAAGCTTTTAATCCCAGCACTTTGGGAGGCTGGAGCAACCAGGCCAAGAGTTTGAGACCAGCCAGGCCAACATGGTAAAACCCTGTCTCTACTAAAAAAAATATGAAAATTAGTTGGGCGTGATGGCACACGCCTGTAATCCCAGCTACTCAGGAGGCTGAGGCAGGAAAA
Source organism: Papio anubis (assembly GCF_008728515.1). Lineage (NCBI taxonomy): Eukaryota > Metazoa > Chordata > Mammalia > Primates > Cercopithecidae > Papio > Papio anubis. The sequence continues at coordinate 120,843,726 of NC_044978.1, read as the reverse complement.
CTGAAAATCACTTAAGCCTGGGAGGTAGAGGTTGCAGTGAGGCTGTCATCGTGCCACTGCACTCCAGCCTGGGCGACTGAGTGAGACTCTGTCTCAAAAAAAGAAAAAAGGAAACGAAGGAAGAAAAAGAAAAAGAGAGACAGAGAAAGAAAAGAAAATCCTTGAATCCACTTATTACCTGGAACACCCTCACTCTCCACCCTCCCTGTTTCCAGTTGTCCCACCTTTCTGGACAGACGAATGTACATCCTACATGTATTGACGCCTTATGTCTCCCTAAATTGCATAAATCCAAGCTACCATCCTAGGCACATGTTCTTAGGACCTCTTAAGACTGCGTCTTGGGCCACTGGTCACTCCTGTTTGGATCAGAATAAATCTCTTCTAATGTTTTACAGACTTTGACTCTTTTCCTTGGCAAATCTTTCTACTGAAGTCTTTTGAGATACAACTTTCAAATAGGTGGTTGCTATTTGATCTCCATGGCTCCTCTTAATGAAGCATGAAACCAATGATCCCTTCTGGTGAGACTTTTCTAAATCACTCCCTAAATATGAGAAACCTAAAGCCAGTTTATATTGCATGTTGGCCAAAGTTTAGAAAGCAGCTTGAGGCGGCAGCAGAGCCACGCTGGAAGTGCGGCACCGTGGCTAGAGCGGAAGTTGTAGGTGCATTGTGGGAAGCACTTTATTGTCCACAGCCAAACTGCCAGTGTGATGACACTAACTTACAAGAAAAGGGCTGGGTTTTGAAAATGACACAGGCTCTAAAAAGCTTGGAAGCGCTGCAACTTTTGGCAAGAATCAGGGTTAGCAGGACCTCAGTGGCTCACTGCTGCTAAGTGGAGGCTGGCTCTCTGGGTCCTCCAGTGTGAGCTAGAACTGATGTCTCTATGGTCAAGTGAACAGAGCGAGTGCTGTCTTCGCCATGTGGTGGCGTTGTGCAAGATCAGTAGCTGCACCACTAGAAAGATGGTGAAGCAAGGGCAAAGAAAAATCCCTTTGGCTCCAGAAAATCTCCTGAAAAAGGGGAAGGCTTATCAAGCCCTCAAAGCCACCCAGGCAAAGCAGGCACTTTTGGCAAAGAACGAGCAGAGGAAAGGAAAAGGGCTCAGGTCTAAGTGACTGGAATCATTCCAACATGATTCCTGGCGGCAGAAACATGACAAGGTGCATCTTAGACCACTAGAAGCGAAACCGCACGCCTTGGGATTGCCAGATAAACATTCTTTGGCCTTTGCTGTGCGCATCGAAAGGATTGATGGCATGAGTTTACTAGTGCAGAGAACCACTGCAAGACTTCACCTAAAGACAATTTTTAATGGTGTCTTTGTAAAAGCCACCCCCCAGAACCTAAAAATGCTGCGTATAGTGGAACCTTATGTGACCTAGGGATTTCCAAATCTGGAGTCCAGGAATTTTGAATTTTGAAACGTGGACAAGCCAAGGTCAAGAATAAGACCATCTCTCTGACAGAAAACACAGTGATTGAGGAGCACTTGGGGAAGTTTGGTGTCATATGCTTGGAAGATCTCATTCATGAAACTGCCTTCCCAGGGAAGCATTTCCAGGAGATCTCATGGTTCTTGAGCCCTTTCCACCACTCAGTGGCCTGTCATGTTACAAAAAATAGAGTGGGCTTCCTCAAGGAGCTGGGCACACCTGGCTATCAGGGTGAATGCACTGATCAGCTCATCCGCCAGCTGAACTAGACCCAGGTGCCAAACTGCAGTAAATTTTTGTCAATGAAGTGGAAGCATGTGTTTTTGTTTTTTTGGAAATTTTTATCAAATATCTTCAGAGAAGATTATTTCCTGCCTTATCTTCAAATACTGGAAAGGAAGGGTCAAAGACAGTAGCTGGCCGGGAACAGTGGTTCACACCTGTAGTCCCAGCACCTTGCAAGGCTGAGGCAGGAGGATCACCTGAGGTCGGGAGTTTGAGATCAGCCTGACCAACATGGATAAACCCCGTTACTACTAAAAATACAAAAATTAGCCAGGCACGATGGCACATACCTGTAATCCTAGCTACTCAGAAGGCTGAGGCAGGATAATCGCTTGAACCCGGGAGGAAGAGGTTGCAGTGAGCCGAGATCACGCCATTGCACTCCAGCCTGGGCAACAAGAGTGAAACTCTGTCTCAAAAAAAAAAAAAAGACAAGAGAGTAGCTTATGTTCATGGCAAGCACCTCTCATCACAGTCCAGTTCCAAAAAAAAATTTCAGTCTTTCCTACATTGGCTTCTGCCTTGTCTGAAATCAGCACATTCCATGGAAGAAGGAGTCCTGCTTTTGTTGCATTTTCTATTCTAGGGTTTAATGTTGGTAATGTTTTCTATTCTAGGGTTTAATGTCTAGCGTTCGTACAAGGTTCCCTAAGACTCCTGCAGCAGTTGACCAAGCCCAGGGACACAAGTGAATCTGGAGATTCCTGGGGCCTTGTTTTGAAAAAGACTTGAAATACACATAGGAAGAAAGGCACAAAAATAAATGTTCACTTGTCTCCGCAAAAAAAAAAAAAAAAAAAGGCAGCTTGAGGCTTCCTTGACTTATTCCCTCTGAGCACTTTCCCCACTTAATATTAAGGAGGAGTTCTTTATATTATTTGGTGAATGGGGACTTTTTTTTTTTTCCTCCTGGTATCTTGACACTAAGTTAGTTTGGGGCGTTTACTCCTCTTACATTCTATCCCTGTATAGATAAATGAAAAATATTTTAGAAGCTGTTAAAAGAATTCTAAAGTGTGGGCAGATGCTAAGTGATTATGACAGTAAATAATTTCTTTTGTTCCTGTAGGCTTTAATATCTCTCCTACAAGATAGTACCTTCATAAATTGTCTTGTGGAAACATTATCTAAAAATTTCATTTAGGACAAAGGAGACTAGAAGCTTTTGTCATTAAACATGAAATAGCCTTGCTTTCTTTACTCCTAGAAATGTAGGCAGTATTTCTAGAAATATTTAATGATAGCGAACCACTTCCTGGCCATCAATTTGATTCCCTTCCATTTTCCTAGACTTCTGAAGAGGTCTCACTTCACACTATTTTGCATTACAGAACACAGTCTTTATACTTCTTCTTTTTTTTTTTTTTTTGAGACAGGGTCTCACTCTGTCACCAATGCTGGAGTGTAGTGGCGCTATCTCAGTTCATTGCAACCTCCGCCTCCCAGGTTCAAACGATTCTCCTGACTTAGCCTCCAGAGTAGCTGGGATTACAGGCACACACCACCATGCCCGGCTAACTTTTTGTACTTTTAGTAGAGACGGGGTTTCACCATGTTGGCCAGGCTGGTCTCAAACTTCTGGCCTCAAGTGATCCGCCCGCCTCAGCCTCCCAAAGTGCTGTGATTACAGGCATGAGGCATCCTACTTGCCCACTGCCTTTATTCTGATAGCTGTTTCTCACCTGCTTCCTTACTCTGCTCCTCAAAACAAGTCTGAAACCCTTTTCCAGTAAAAATCTACTCTTTGGACACACAAATAACAACTGCACATTAGATTTTTAAAAATATGTGTTTTAAGATTAAACATAAGCCAAAAATCACCATAAGGTGACTATTTTTGTCCTAAAATTTAGTGCAAGCCAGAAACTTCCAAGGCAGAGGCAGTAAAGAGTAGTGACTGAAAGCATACCACACTTTGGAGACAGTCAAGCTGAGTTTGAATCCCAGCTGTGCCCCTCTAAGCTATGCAACCAATATTGGGATTTACGTTACCTCTTTATCTTTTGTAAAATAGGAACAACAAAAATACCTACTATAGAGGAGTGCTGTGGGGATAAACACAAAAGAATGCAATAAAAATGCTTAGTGTAACGTTTGGTACACAGTGAGTGATCAACATGTATTAGTTATTCTCTCCTTTTTTTTTTCCTCCAGAGGCAGGGTCTTTCTGTGTTTCCTAGGCTAGTGCAAACTCCTGGGCTTAATGATCCTCTCCTTGGCCTCCCAAAGCGATTACAGGCATGAACTACCACACCTAGAAATGCCGTGTAGAATGGTAGTCTAACTTGACTATTTAGAATTACTAAATAGAAATTATTTACCAATACACAGATAATATGTTTTCTTTATATGTCCTATTTATTTTCTTGGGGAATTTCATAAACTTTTGATTTTTACAACTACAATTCATTGTAAAAACAATTATTAGTTATTAAAAAAATATGGCCAGCCACAGTGGCTCAAGTCTGTAATCCCAGCACTTTGGAAGGCCAAGGCAGGCAGATTAGCTGAGGTTAGGAGTTTGAGACCAGCCTGGCCAACATGGCGAAACCGTCTCTACTAAAAATACAAAAATTAGCCAGGCGTGGTGGCGTGCGCCTGTAATCCCAGCTACTCAGGAGGGTGAGGCAGAAGAACTGCTTAAACCCAGGAGGTTGCAGTGAACTGAGATTGCACCATTGCACTCCAGCCTGGGTGATAAGAGCGAGACTCTGTCTCAAAAAAAAAAAGTGAATTAAAGTAAGGTCTTACAAGTGAATACTGAAGAACAAGAATGTCCATACTGGCTGTGCACAGTGGCTCATGCATGTCATCCCAGCACTTTGGGAGGCTGAGGCAGGTGGATTGCTCGAGCTCTGGCATCCAAAGCCTGGGCAACGTGACAAAACTCTGTCTCTACAAGAAATACAAAAGTTGGCTGGGCATGGTGGTGCACACCTGTATTCCCAGCTACTTAGAAGTCTGAGGTGGAAGGATTGCTTGAGCCTAGGAAGTTGAGGCTGCAGTGAGGTGAGATCGCACCACTGCACTCCAGCCTGGGTGACAGGGCGAGACCTTGTCTCAAAGAAAAAAAAAAAAGGAAAAAAAGAAAATATCCATATTTTTTGTTCAGACAACTGCAACTGCTTACCCGCCTATTAATTACTTCTAATTATATTTATAGTAATGTAGATTAAATTGTCACTGGCAATCTCATAGGCGGTAAGATAGTTTTAATAAGGATAAGTATATAATTAAACGGGAGCTCTTAAAGACTCCTGGTAACATTTTAATTGGTTTAACCTTCTGCCTGCAACTGACAACTGGTATTCAGTAAAAGCCATAAAAACATAATATTGTTGGACCTAGGAATAGCCCCAAAGAGGTTATGAAGATGTTAACTGAATTATTTTTCTTTTTCATTTTTTGGGTAGCAGCTTTATTATTATATAATTCAAACAACATAGAAGTAACACATTTAAAGTGTACAATTCAATGGTTTTTAGTACAGGTTGTGTGTCCCTAATACAAAAATCTGAAATGCTCCAAAATCCAAAACCTTTTGAGTGCCAACATGACACTCAAAGGAAAGCTCATTCTGGATTTTCAGACTAGGTTGCTCAACCAGTAAGTACATAATTTAATGCAAACATTTCCAAATCTGAAAAAAAAAAGTCTAAAATTCAAAATATTTCTGGTCTCAAATATTTTGGATAATACTCAACCTGAATATTCAGAGTTGTGCAACCATCAACACAATCAATCTCGGAACATTTTTCTCACCTCGAAAAGAAACTTTCAAAAAACTAGTTGGGCACGGAGGCATGCACCTGTGGTTCCAGCTACACAGGAGGCTGAGGCAGGAGGATTGCTTGATCCTGGAGGTCAAGCTACGGTGAGCCATGTTCACGCCATTGCACTCCAGCCTGCAGCCTGGGTGACAAAGCAAGACCCTCTTTCCAAAAAAAAGAAAAAAGAAAAAAAGAAACCCCCATATCATTTCACTATCATCCCCTAATTCCATGCCTACCCCTAGCCCTAAGCAACCACTTCCTTACTTTCTGTCTGTATATATTTGCCTATTCTGGACATTCATATAAATGGAATCAAATAATATGTGGTCTTTTGTGACTGGCTTCTTTCATTTAGCATACTGCCTTCAAAGGTTATGTATGTTACAGCACGTATTAGTATTTTCTTTTTATGGCCCAATAAGATTCCATTGTATAGGTCGGGTGTGATGGCTCATGCTTGTAATGCCAGCACTTTGAGGCTGAGGAGGGAGGATTGCTAGAGGCCAGGAGTTTGAGACCAGTCTGGACAACATAGCAAGTCTCATGGCACCCAAACCTGCGTCACGGAGCTAGACCCCATCTCTTAAAAATAAAAATTCCATTGTATATAGATGTATCACATTTGATTTATACGTTCGCCAGCTGATTAACATTTAGGTTGTTTCATCTTTGGCTATTATGAATAATGCTAACATTTGTAAAAACGTTTTTGCATGGACAAGTATTTTCATTTCTCTTGGATATATATTTAAGAGTGGAATTTGCATTACTTTTATTGGAGTGAAAATCAGAAGCAATTTCATGGTCTAACAACGGAATTATGTTACACTCTCAATAGTATTATGCAGAAATGCTACACTCTCAAGAGAAACATGCAGAAAAATGGTGGCTTTGTTGAATGAAGACCAAATAATAATAGGCTACATGAAGTGAAAAAAAGAAAAAAAAAAAAAAGGATACAACCCACTTGAAATCCTCCTAGGGCTTCCCATGGGACTTCCCATTCCTTCTTCTGTTCTATGGCATCTGTCCTCTGCTTCCACATCCTGCCTCAGTTGTCTGAGGGCCAACCACACTAGCTTTCAGAGATTCTTAGAAACGTCTCAGCTTCGGAGCCTTTTCACATAGCTTCCTCTGCTTGTATCATTCTTTGCCCAGTGGTTTCAAGTCTCATCTTAAATGTCACTTCTTCAGAAAACCCTCTGATATCCCAAACCAGGAGAAAGGCAAGTGTTTCCATAGCAGCCGGAGATTTTCCATCTTAATGGTTTTGATACTAGAATTGTTTACTTGGTCAAATATTGAGCCTTTTATATGCAGGGATACAGGGTGAAACAAAACATGCAAGATCCCTGCCACTTGCGACCTTATATTCTAGAGAGGGGATACATGTACAAGTGAACAAATAAATGCACTTGGTAATTTTACATACTGATAGCTCAATGGTTATCCTCTGTTTGGACTGTAAACTCCATGAAGGCAGGAGCTATGTCTGTCTGGGCTACTTCCAGTTTGCTGAGAGTCTGGCCACTAAATAAGCTCAATACATATTTTTTCACTGACAATTAAAACAAGTATATGAAAGACAGAAATGGAAAAAAAACGGGACTTCTATAAATGGAGATCTAGCTCTTCCTCTTTCAAAACTTTCTGTAATACTACATAGCTTTAAATAATTAAATCAATTAAAATAGCAAAAAGTTACCCTTTGTAGTAACAGAACCCCAAATAAAACCCATTTATGTACTTAACACTCGTTAAGTACCTGGTAATAAAACCTATTCTGAAATACCCAGACGTGTTGGTTAAGTGGATAAAATCCAATTGGCGCATTGCCAAACAGGTTCCTCCCCGTCAGCAGCATAGTTTATAGTTTTTCACAGAGGCCTTAAGCACCCATCATTTGATTCTCCCTCATTTTCCGATTTCTAAAACCCTTTAGAATCTCCCTCCACCCACACGATGTGGCAGCGAGAAAAACCGCAATTCTATTTACACGTCAATGGTAAGAGAACACATAATATTTTGCCAGGTCAACAAATTTGCAAGATCTCCACCCAAGAGAACAGTATCCCCTTTCCAGTGAATCATTCTAAGACGCTGGAGACGAGTAGGGATAGATAAAACCAAGCTACCCTAACGCTGGACCAGAGGAGCCGATCGCGAGCTACCTTCCCCCAAGCGCAGCGATCGGCAGCCTCTTTCTTCCCCAGGCGCATGCGCAGCACACTCCCCGGCCACCACACGCCTCCTCCATGGGGTCGGGAGACGCTGACGTCACCGTGCAGTCTGCAAACAACCCTTCCGCTCCTTCAAGGAAAATGAGTCCACGGATTTTCTTAGCCCCCAGAAAATGTCCTCCCTCTTTCCATCCCAGTGTCAACGACTTCCCCAGCCCGTCTCCTTTCGGCCGGACTTCTCTGTACTTTCGTTGCACCAGAAAGGCGGAGGGAGGGAAGAGGAAGGGTGAAAGACCAATTCCGTGTTGTTTACAAGGAGTAGGCGAGTCTAGGAATCGGTCCGCGAGGGCGGAGCCGAGGAAGCCGGCACTTCTTCCTTCTTTCCCCTCCCTCCCCAGCCTTCCCCGCGAGCGGACGCGGCAGCGCCTCTGTCTCGCTTTTTCTTATTTTTTTTCCCCCCTTTCCCCTTTCTTTTTTTTTTTTTCTTTTCTTTTCCCCCTCCCCCCCTTTCACCATTTCCTCTCGGAGGCGCTTTCCCCGGGCAGGGGCAGAGCCGGTCTCACCCCCCCGCCTCTCCCCGGCCCCCGCCGCCCTATGGCGAGAGGGAGCCCCCTCCCCACCCAAGCTCGAGCGGCGGCGGCCTCAGGCCGGGGGTCATCATGGAACTAATTCGCTGACCGACCCAGCGCCCGCAGCCGTGCGTCCCGCTCGAGCGCCAGCGCCGGCGCCCCCCGACCCGCTTCCCCCTCTTCTCCCTCCTCAATCGGCCCCGTCGTCCCGCGCGCACCGCCGCCGCGCGCCGATGAGAATGAGGTGGTAACGGGCCCCCGGATGACCCCGCGTCACCACTGTGAGGCCTACAGCTCAGCCGGGGAGGAGGAGGAGGAGGAAGAGGAGGAGAAGGTGAGGGGCGGGGGCGGGGGGCTCGACGCGTCTCCGCGGCCGGCTTACGCGCTGGGGCCTCGCTGCTGCCCCCGCGCTGCCCCATTGGCAGCGCCCGTGGCCGCGCGCTGCTCGCTGGAGACCCGCCTTCCCGCATCCCCCAGCCCGGGGAACCTCGGGGCAGCCCTCTTCGTCCTCTCCGGCCCAAACCGACCCGGCACCTGCCCAGTTGAAAACAGCGCTACTGTGTTCCTTTTCGGGCCAATTTTTCTATCGGCGAGTAACTCTTTTTGTGGCAGCGGCAAATTAGCTACTCTGTAGTGCGTGTTGGAGGCTTTACGAGCCTGTGTTAATACACAAAGAAGGGGACACACCCCCACCCTCAGGTTGAACGATCCTGCTGGGACACCAGGAAGATTACTAACTTTGCACAGCGGAGTGAATGCCAAATGAATGGGGTGAACCTGCGGTGCTGTGAAATTCGGGGGAGGGCAACGTTACCCAGGGCTTGGTGCGGGTGGGTGGTGGGAATCCGGAGGAGGTGAGATTTGAGTTGTACCCTAAAGGCTCGATTAAATAACTGAAATTTGAAAGGAGGACAAAGAGGCCTCTGCTGGAGCTAGGAGGTTGCGTTGCAGATCCTTTTGGCAGAAGTTGACATTTGGGTAGCAAAACAGTGGAATGTGTTTCGGGAGGTAGGATGGATTCAGACTCTGAAGGGGTTTGAACTAAAATATTTATGTTTTATTCTGTCAATGGCGAGCCACTCGACTTAGAGCAGCAGGGTGTTACGGTAATGACGTTAAATAACAACACTTGATGAGGCTGATTATCTGCCAGGCATTCTCCTAAACGGCTTGCAATTCATTTAATCCTCCCAAGGCTGGTAGTAGGAGCCTCATCTTACAGATGAGGAAAACTGAGACGCCTCAAGATTAAGTAATTTTCTCCTTAGGCAACACGGCTAAAACCCGGTAACCAGAATTAAGCCTAACTCTCTGCTGTGTGGTATCTGTCCTGAAAATGAGTTTGTTAAAATAACAGTGTTATCTGCTTCTAGCTTTTCCAGGTCATTTGTGGCAGATGAAATAGAAAGGATTGGACAAATAGATTAAGAAATAATGGACGGAATAGATTTAGATTGGCTAGTCTGGGACCAGAGAATCTCCGAGAGATTCTGAGCCCCTGGACTAGAAATTTCTTGATACCGATGAAGGGCCGACTAAAGTTCAGGAAAGACGATCTGCAGTTACAGATAGTTTATGTGGTAATGTGACATCCTAGTAGGTTAAAATGGAACTTAGCATGTGTCTTGGTCAAAATTGGAAACTTGAGTGTGTCCGTGTTTTATGTTGATTGTGTAATACATTAAAAATGAAGAATATTCATCTTCCTGTGTATGTTTCTTCGTCTTTAAAATGGGCTTTATGGCTGAAATGGGGGTGTAGTAAGAAAAATAAAAATAAAAAACTCGAAAAAAAGGGCTTCCCACAATTTGATTAAATTGTGGGAAGGTTACATGAGTTAATATGGCATGGCGCTTTGAACAATAGGCCGTCAAATAGTAAGCACTCAGTGCTTTTACTTGTTAAGCTCTTTACAAGTGAAGATACTAATTATTAGGCATATGCTCAACTCCGGAGATCAACATCAAATAGTTCAATATTAGAAAAGGCAAGTCTACCAATAATCATCGCAAAGCAACTAGATGTAAAAGTAGAATTATGTCCAAGTACAGATGTGGGAAGGCAGAGCACAACAGCACAAATCCGGAGAGTCTTGACTGATGGCTACTTTAGGAAGGGAAGTATGAACTAGAGGACATACCAAGTTGAAACAACAGTGTGTACAGCCATGGAGATTAGGAAAGAGCATATACTTGGAATCGCAAATACCTTTAATTCATTGTTTCCAGTGCATAAAGTCAAGGAGGGAATAGTAAAACTTCAGTTTCTTGTATGGCCACATTAATCCCTCCTTTCAGAAGGGGAACTAAGATTCAGAAGTCAGCACCAGTACAGGATTATTAATGGAATTAGTATGATAATGATGGCAAATACAATAATAGATACTAGTGAAGTTGTTTATATTGTATACCCAGCACTGTGCAGCACTTTTCCTCAGAGGAGCAGGGGACCCTGTATGTATATCTGTAATAGTTATGCTGTACAATAAGCCTTTTATAAACTATTGCCTCAGACATTAAGCTATTTGATAACCGTGGAGAAAGGAGAAGCAGCAGCAATTGAGAGAATGGAAGGAGAAATGTGAAGCTGGCATAAAGTTTGTGTGTGGAATATGCCAACCAAAATAGTCTTTTGTTATTTCCTGCTTTTCTAAAAAAGCTTGCAAAATTGGATATGACCAACGATAGACATACAGTAACAAAATAGAACTATATAGTTCTGTTTATTCAAACAGTAAAATTGTGTTTTAAATGTTTACATTTTATTTCTTAGCAGAATTTATTAATCCAACTCAAAATGTGTTTTACACGTTAGAAAACAGGCTTGTGCACTGTCAGTAAAAGAAAACCCAAGCCCATGCTTTCTGTATCATAGTATGTCTTACTAGTCTTGTCTTTTGTTCTCTCTTTATATAGAACATACATTATGACCCTTTACTGCTAAATATTTCACAATAATAGTAATACTTTCTTACAGAATCACAGCAAAATTTTCAATTTCGGTAAATTTAGCAATCGATACATTGACTTGTGTAATCTGTCCCAGTTATCTCATTTGACCCAATAATGACCTTTACACCATTTGTCTCCTTCCAGTACTGGATCCAATTGAAGGTCAGGTATTGCAGTTTCTTTTCTATCTTTTTTTTTTTTTTTTTTTTTTTTGAGACAGAGTGTCCCTCTGTTGTCCAGGTTGGAATTCAGTGGCGTAATCGGCTCAATGCAACCTCCACCTCCTGGGTTCAAGTGATTCTTCTGCCTCAGCCTACCGAGTGACTGGGGCCGCAGGTGTGCACCGCTACGCCTGGCTCATTTTTGCGTTTTTAGTAGAGATGGGTCTTACCATGTTGGCCAGGCTGGTCTCCAACTCCTGGCCTCAAGTGATCCGCCTACCTTGGCCTCCCAAAGTGCTGGGAGTACAGGCATGAGCCACCCTGTGCAGCAATTTTTTGTGGCCTCATTTAATCTGCAACATCCCCAAAGGTATCCGCCATTGTTTTTGTCTTGCAATTATTTGTATCCCATTTTTATTTTATTTTATTTATTTTTTTTTTAGAGATTGGGTCTCTCTTTGTTACCCAGGCTGGAGTGAGGTAGTGTAATCATAGCTGACTGCAGCCTCAAACTCCTGGGCTTATGTAATCCTCCCACCGGAACCTCCTGAGTAGCTGAGACTACGGGCAGGCATGTGATATCATGCCTGGCTAATTTAATTTTTTTTTTTTTTTTGGTAGAGATGGGTCTCGCTCTGTTGCCCAGGCTGGTCTCAGACTCCTGGCCCCGAGTGCTTCCCTCCTGCCTCACAAAGTTCTGGGATCACAAGCAGGTGCCACCATGCCCTGCTATCTGTCCCATTTTTAAAAGTTTAAGGAAATTATGCCTCTTTTTACTTTGTTAGCTTTCTCCAGAGTGAGCAAAGAGTGATTCTTTTGTTTTTTTCCTATTGATAATGTTGTATTGCATTGGTTTCTGAATCTTAAAACAAGCTTGCATTCCTGGAACAAATCCCACTTGGTTATGGTGTATAATTCTTTTTTTATATTGCTGGATTCAGTTTGCTAGTATTTTGTTGAGAAATTTTGCATTTATATTCAGAAGAAATACTAATCTGTAGTTTTCTAGTGATGTCTGTCTGGTTTTGGTAGCAGGGTAATAATAACTGGCTTCAAAGAATAAGTTGGGGAGAATTTGTAAAGAATTGTTATTAGTTTTTCTGAAAATGGTTGGTAGAGTTAGCCAGTGAAGCCATCTGGGCATGGATTTTTCTTTGACAGTGCTTTAAAAAATTAACTGTTTAAATCTTTGGTTTTACAACTACTCAGCTTTTTCTTTCTTTCTTTCTTTTTCTGTTTTTGTTGGTTTTTTTTTTTTTTTTTTTTGGAATAATCTCACCAGTGCAGCTTTTTACTTCTTAAGTTTTGGTATTTTGTATTTCTGGGAACTGGACCATTTCATCTAAATTTTCCAATTTAGTTGCACACAGTTGTTCATAAAATTCCTTTATAATTCTTTTTGTTTCTGTAAGGTAGGTAGTAATGTCTTTTTTTTAGTCTTGATTTTAGTAATTTGTCCTCTGTATTTTCGTGGTCAGTCCAGCTAGCTAAAGGTTTGTCCATTTTTATCTTTTCAAAGAATCAGCTTCTGGTTTCATTGACTTTTCACTGCTGTTTTTGTATTCTCTACTTCATTAATTTCCATTTTAATATTTAATATTTCCTTGCTTCTGTCTTGCTTTAGGAACAGTTTACTCTTCTTTTTCCATTATGTTAAAGTAGAAGATGAGGCTCTTGATTTGAGATACCGTTTTTTAGTAGACGCATTTTCAGGTATTATTTCTAAGCACTGCTTTAATTGTGTCTGATAAGTTTTGGTATGTTATGTCTTCATTTTCACCCATCTCAAAGTATTTTCTTATTTCCCATGTGACTAACCAGATACCTTTGTTTTAAAAAAAAAAAAAGTTGTTACAATATAAACATTTGAAAGTCATACTGAGGGCTTTAATTGTAGGCCATTGGAGAACAGGAATCCATTGAACCTGATTTACTTCTTTTTACATGATTCTACTTTATGTGTCTCTCTCTCTACCCATCTAAACCCTCTAAAAATAATCTTGAAATCTAGTGAAGAAACTTGAGTCACTAGTGACAGTCAGTTGTTGGGATAGCTTGTGAAGGCTGGTGGATCCATTTGGTTGTAGCTAATGGTGTGAAAGAATTATTAAAGTTCTATGGTTTTTAATAGGAGTTTGGAAGAAACCTTAGAACCTGTGAAGTCTAATCTTGACCCAAATAGCTGTTTCTTCTAAATATCTCTTGACAGATGGTCATCTAGTTTACATTCCATTTTTTTATATAGAGAAAGGTTTTCAACTGTGTTGCCCAGGCTGGTCTTGAACTACTGTGCTCCAGTGATCCTCCTGCCTTGGCCTCCCAAAGTGTTGAAATTACAGAAATCAGCCACAGCATCTGGCCTACATTCCATTTCTAATGTTAATATTTCTATCTGCATTAGAAGAAATTATAGTGAGCTTGCTCACCAAATTGTTGAAGATCTGAGAAAGGTACCAAGGCAACAAAATTGGAATCTCAATATCTCAGCAGTATGCAACAGGGATGGAATATAACAAGATGACCTTTTTTCTTTTTTATAAAGAATATTTTGTTCTGAACAAGGATGTGTCAAAACAAAAAAGGAAGGTACCCAAACGCCACACACAATGGGTTAGGGCAGGTAGGGGTAAAGCTGGCTTAACAAGGAACCTAAGAAAGTCTCTTAACAGTTTTTGTTGACCGTAAATTATATCTGAACTGATACTGAGGTGTCTTCAAAAAAAAAAGCTAACAAGGGCCACGACTGGTGGCTCACACGTGTAATCCAAGCACTTTGGGAGGCCAAGGCAGGCCGATCACTTGAGGTCAGGAGTTCGAGACCAGCCTGGCCAACATAGTGAAACCCGTCTCTACTAAAAATACAAAAATTAGCCATATGTGGTGGTGCATGCCTGTAACCCCAGCTACTCAGGAGGCTAAGGGAGGAGAATCACTTGAGCCTGGGAGGTGGAGGTTGCAGTGAGCCGAGATTGTGCCACTGCACTCCAGCCTGGGCAACAGAATGAGACTCTTGTCAAAAAAAAAAAAAAAAAAAAAAAGCCAATGATTTTAGATTGCATTTATGGTAAAACTAAAGCTAATTTAGAAGAGGCAAAATATCCTGAGGAGCTATCGAAGTTTTCAACTATGAAAAAGATGAATTGGTGTGCATGATAGCACCCTTTAAAGATTGGAAATACTGGTGTGAAAGAGATGAGATTTTGGTAGGTTAAAGTTCTGAACAAGGATGTATATAAAAAAAGAAAATGCCAGAACCCCACACACAGTGAGTTGTTGCAGGTGGGGGTAGAGTTTTTTTGGTTGTATGTTTTTGTTTTGGGCTCCAGTAGTTGGAACTGGAACAATTGGTTGGGTCTCTGTTTCATCAAAGTACTGTGCTGTGGACACAGTAATAAAAAAATGATATTGGCAGATGTGACTGCATAGAGATTTATTTCTTTAGAGACGGGGTCTTGGCAGATGTGACTGCATAGAGATTTATTTCTTTAGAGACGGGGTCTCATTCTGTTGCTGGGGCTGGAGTGCAGTGGCATGATTTTGGCTCACTGCAACCTCAGCCTCCCAGGCTCAAGCCATTCTGCCACCTCAGCCTCCCACGTAGCTTGGACCACAGGCACACACCACCACGCCTGCCTAATTTTTGTATGTTTTATGGAGATGGAGTTTCACCACATTGCCCAGGCTGGCGTCAAACTCCTTGACTCAAGCAGTCTGCCCACCACAGCCTTCTAAAGTGCTAGGATTACAGGCCTGAGCCACTGCACCTGGCCAGGAAATTATAACATAGTTGGGGAGTTAGTGGAAAGCTGCTTTATGACATGATTAAAGAATCAAGAGTTTTTAGAAGAAATTACGTTTGAGATAGGTCTTTTTGGATTAGTATTAGTTCTTTTTCTGTTCTATTTACCCTTTGTCGTCTTAGTATGAAAATATTTTATGCTAATTATAGAAGATTTGCAAAAACTCAGGTGTTTAAAGACACAAAAATTAACAAAATCGTAATTGAGTTAACCAGAATTAGTCTCTAGTAAGTTGAGAAGCAAGTAGGTAGCATATGTGAAGTGGTACATAGGAAAGAGCTGGAGTTGGGATAGAATGTGGAAATTATAGAAGTGGTTTGCTATTTTTTGCTTTTCCAAATCTTTTATTTTTTAAAAAATTGGAACTTTTTACATGTTAATTCTGGATATTTAAAAAAATTCTTAGAGCCCATGAATCTGAAGTATGTAATACAGGTACGTAGTTGAGAAAGTCACATTGTTAGTGAAATTTATAATGAAAACCAGCATTCTCCTATGCTAGGCCTTTCTCACCCTTTTCTTACTCCGCAGAGGTTAACTACTCCCAACTCTTTCCTGCTTCTCCCGTTATTTAGCATCACATTTTCAAACAACTTGCTCTACTGCTGTTTTTTGACATTTCAGTTTGAGATATTTATGGATTTCCTACTATGAAATGTAAAGATGTGGCTTTTATTTTACCCTCTTCCAATATCCATAGTTATGTCTCCACATCCTCCCAATGTGATTTTATCATACTGTGATCTATCCAGTATTTTCATTATTATTGCTGTATAGATATTGTGATATATTATTTACTTTCTTAAACTCTTTTTTCTGAAGTTCATTGCCTTTTTAGTTGCTTACCTTTCAACAAATCTAGCTGAGCCTTTTCACATTCTTTTTTGTTTTTTTTTTTTGAGGTGGAGTCTTGCCCTGTCGCCAGGCTGGAGTGCAGTGGTGCAATCTTGACTCATTGCACCCTCCGTCTCCTGGGTTCAGGCGATTTTCCTACCTCAGTCTTCCAAGTAGCTGGGATTACAGGCACCTGCCACCATGCCTGGCTAAGTTTTATATTTTTAGTAGAGACGGGGTTTCACCATGTTTGTCAGGCTGGTCTTGAACTCCTGACCTCGTGATCTGCCCACCTCCACCTCCCAAAGTGCTTAGGATTAACAGATGTGAGCCACCGTGCCCAGCCACCTTTTCACATTCTTTAGCAGTTTCTTAATCCAATTTTCTACACACAGTCAAACCTCAAGTCTGTAGTTTGCTGCTTTTTTTTTTTTTCCCTAAACCTAGAAGCCTATGCAGTGGCTTACCCCTGTAACCCCAGTGCTTTGGGAGCCCAAGCAGGAGGATTGCTTGAGGATGGGCAACCTAGCAAAACTGCATCGCTACAAAAAAAAAAAAAAAAAAAATTACCTGGGCTTGGTGGTGTGCATCTATAGTCCCAGCTATTTGGGAGGCTGAGGCGGGAGGATCACCTGAACGCAGGAGTTCAAGGCTGCGGTGAGCCACTATACCACTGCACTCTAACCTGGGCAACAGAGTGAGACTCTGTCTCCAAATACATGTAAACATAAAACCTAGAGACATTTCCCTTGGACTCTGTGTTGTCTTGCACTGCTAAACTTACTATTTAGACATGCTGCTCATTTTAGAGTGCTAGTCATTGTACTGTGGAGCCTTGTAGGTGAGCACTGTTCAGTAGAACTTACTGCATTAATAGGAATGTTCCTTTTCTGCACTGTCCGATACAGTATCCACTAGCCACATGTGGTTACTGAAGTAAGGCTATTGTGACTGAAGAAATAAGTTTTTTTGTTTGTTTGTTTTTGAGACGGAGTCTCACCCTGTTGCCCAGACTGGAGTGCAATGGCATGATCTCAGCTCACTGCAACCTCCGCCTCCCATGTTCAAAGGATTCTCCTGCCTCAGCCTCCCGAGTAGCTGGGATTACAGGCACCCGCCAGCATGCCCAGCTAATTTTTGTGTTTTCAGTAGTGACAGGGTTTCACCATGTTGGCCAGGCTGGTCTCCAACTCCTGACCTAGTGATCCACCTGCCTTGGCTTTCCAAAGTGCTGGGATTACAGGCATGAGCCACCACGCCTGGCCAGTTTTTAAATTTTATTCAGCTCATATTTAAATATCTACATGTGTAGCTGATGGATACGGAATTGGAAGCACAATTTAAGATGATTTCATACTGAAAAAGTGGGAATGAGTAGGATTTAATGTAATTGATATATTCTCTTTTTAATGAAGGAAAAATGTTAGTGGCCCTTGTCTGATTAGGTTTTTAAGAGGAATGTTTGAAATAATTCTAGGAATTCCTGGTGAAGAAGTCAGTGACAAAGTTTTGACAATTTGAAACATTAATAACATCTTTTGATCAAGGTCCAAAGGTTCTATCAATTATGTGGCCTTGTTTTTATTCTCTTTGTAACTGAATTTCAGATTTAAAGTGTGGATGTTTTAGATAACCGATTATTTTGGTATTTTAATATGATATTTTAAAGAGCTGTAAAATCCTATACTGCCTCATAGCATTCTTATGTTGTTTTATGAGTTGCTTAATAAGTACTTTATATAATGCTACACTTACTCTGTAACTAATTTTAAAACATACTTGATTTTGTAGGTAGCTACATCAAGCTGGCTAGCAGGCAGATCCAAAGGATATCATGAAGTTTCCAGGGCCTTTGGAAAACCAGAGATTGTCTTTCCTGTTGGAAAAGGCAATCACTAGGGAAGCGCAGATGTGGAAAGTGAATGTGCGGAAAATGCCTTCAAATCAGGTAATGATTTAAGACCGATTAATTTTATTAGAAATAAGCATACCACTGCCATACATAATAATATCTTGACACTGCATTGCAGGAATTTGTACCATTTAAGGATGTGCTATATTTGAGAGACATCTCCCTGTTTCTTTTTTGTGTAACAGGGTCTCACTCTGTCATCCAGTCTGGAGTGCTGTGGCATGATCTCAGCTCACTGCATCCCACGCCTCCCGGGCTCAAGCGATCCTCTCACCTCAACCTCCTGAGTAGCTGGGACTGCAGGCACATGCCACCATGCCTGGCTAATTTTTTGTATTTTTGGTAGAGATGGAGTTTCACCATGTTGCCCAGCCTAGTTTGGAAGTCCTGAGCTCAAGCAATCCACCAGCCTTGGCCTCTCAAAGTGCTGGGATTATAGGTGTGAGCCACCATGCCCAGCCTCTTCTTTTTTAAAAACTCCTGCTCCTACTGTAGCCGTTTCTTTCTGAAACAAGAGTTAACTGTTTTTGTTTGTTGACCTGTTTTGTTGTTATCTGAGTTACAGCTTTAGGAATATAGTTAAGTTCGTTTTCTTTCCTCATAATCTATACTAACAGTAGTAACCTTCTTTAGATACATAGTTTATAGTTAGCCAGAGGCTGAACATCTTCATACCATTGTCTTTAGTCAACCAAAAACCTACTCTTTCATCAGTAGCGATAAGGAGTTCATGTGAACTACTAAGGTAATACCAATGTTGGAAGCTTTTTAGAAGATAGCCAGCTGGCCTCTTAACTACTGTTGGCTGTATAGTTTTTCTTGTAGAAATTTTTATACTTCTATCATATATAATTATTTTTCACAAATAACTGTGAAGTTTATCCACTCCAAAAGTTCATCGTATAAGATGTCTTATATATCTTTTACTCTTAATATCTAACATGGTACTTGGAAAATAGAATAGTGGTCAAATGTTCCTTTAAAATGCATTAGTGAACGAATGGCAAATATGTAAGTTCCTCCTGTGTTGTTTTAGGCTATCCTTTGCTCATTGGTTTTGAAAGCATATATGCCTTTTTAATTCAATTCTAATTTTTCCAACTTATATCATTCTTTCCCACAAGCTGAAGAAATACATTCTTCATTTACTGTTACTTGTCATTTTGCAAACTGATTAGTTAACCGGAATGTGGAGTGTTTATACATACACTATCTCATTTAATCCTTTGAAAAAGTAGGCAGTAGTCCCAATTTACTCAAGACTTTAATAGAATGATAGTAATAGAATGATAATTTGGGCTGGACGCAGTGGCTCTCGCCTGTAATCCCAGCACTTTGGGAGGCTGAGGTGGGCAGATCACCTGAGGTCAGGCGTTCGAGACCAACCATGGTCAACATGGTGAAACCCTGTCTCTACTAAAAATACAAAAATTAGCTGGGTGTGGTGACTCATTCCTGTGACCCAGCTACTTGGAAGGCTGAGGCATGAGAATTGCTTGAACCCAGGAGGCAGAGGTTGCAGTGAGCCGAGATCGCACCACTGCACTCGAGCCTGGGTGACAGGGTGAGACTCCATCTCAAAAAAAAGTTATAATTTGATCCTTTTCCTAAGGTAGTCCTCTTCCTGTGATACTTTTTGTTGTTGTTGTTTTATATTTTTGTGTGCATGTGTGATTTTTAGATTAGTTGGGAATTCAAGTTATTTAGCAAATGTCTGGTGAGTATCTGCCATACTCTAGGCACTATTCTAGGCACTGGGGATACAACAGGAGAAAATAAATTCCTTCCCTTATGTTGTGACATTCTAGTGAGCCTCAAAGCTTTTTTATAGCTGCTTGTAGGACCATTCCTTTCCTCCTTCTGCTATCTCCTTGAGTCAGCATGTGACCAACAATAATATGTTTTTACAGCCTGGTCTTTGAAGATGATATTCTACCTAGATTGTAGTATATTGCTATATTACCAAATAATCTGACCTATTTCTTTCTTTCTTTCTTTTTTTTTTTTTTGGTGGAGAAGGAGTTTTTATCTTGTTGCCCAGGTTGGAGTGCAATGGCATGATCTTAGCTCACTGTAACCTCGGCCTCCTGGGCTCAAGTGATTCTCTTGCCTCAGCTTCCCAAGTAGCTGGGATTACAGGCACCCGCCACCACACCTGGCTAATTTTTGTATTTTTAGTAGGGACAGGGTTTCACCGTGTTGGCCAGACTGGTCTCGAACTCCTCACATCAGGTAATCTGCCTGCCTCAGTAACCCAAAGTGCTGGGATTACAGGCGTGAGCAACCATGCCCAAATCTGGCCTATTTCTGTAGGTGATTTAACAAATACTGGTGTGGTAATACCAGAGAACAGAATAGTATCAGAACTTCTGAGAGAGACCCACTTCTTCAGGATTTGCCTTTAGTAATGCCAAGTAGAAGTCGTATTTAATTCTTATAAAATTTGGGTAGCCTTGGTCTGGTGGGGATAGGAGATAAGAATAGGGGTAAAAGGCTATATAGGGGCTTGAGTTGCTTGCCAGGGTAACCCCCAGGGGACACTTCTCTATTCAATTTTTTGTTGTTGTTTTTTTGTTTTTTTTGAGACAGAGTCTTGCTCTGTCACCCAGGCTGGAGTGCACTGGCGCCATCTCAGCTCACTGCAAGCTCCGCCTCCCGGGTTCACTCTGTTCACCTGCCGCAGCCTCCTGAGTAGCTGGGACTACAGGCGCCCACCACAACGCCCGGCTAATTTTTTGTATTTTTTAGTAGAGACGGGGTTTCACCATCTTAGCCAGGATGGTCTTGATCTTCTGACCTCGTGATCCGCCCGCCTCGGCCTCCCAAAGTGCTGGGATTACAGGTGTGAGCCACTGCATTCGGCCACTTCTCTATTCTAGTTCTAACTCTTTTATTTTCTTCTAAGGGACTGGCTTTTTTTTTTTTTTTACCTCCCTTTCCACTGTTGCTCTGACTTTTCTAATTTTGTTTTGAAGTGTTGGTAAAAATGGAAAAATAAGGTATTTTTAAGCTTTCTCTTATGCCTTTTTCCTCCAGTTTCCTTCTAACTTCCCCTGCCCCGACTATATTTTGAAGTCAGTCTCTCACATAATTCTTGTTTAATTTGCATCGCCTATCCCCTAATTTAGGACAGCGTGGTCAGGCAAGAATATTACATACCTATCACTCATCTTCTATGTGTTTCTGCCACATTCTGCTTCCCTTATGATAGCACAAAGTACTATAATTTTCTGGTGATCTGATTGTGAGGTTCCTTGAGGGGTATGGTTGTGTCATTTTTGTTTACTTGCATATAATAGACTGAAAGTAAGCATTTCAGTGAATGGTGTTTATCATTTCTTTATGATTCATTCAGGTACCTTACTGTGTTCTTGGCACTTGCAGACAACAACTTTTATATTATGTAATTGTACTTTCAAGTTCATGATAATTTTGCTACATGAATTTGGGGAAAACATTGAAACTGGTCAAAGTGCACACACTTTCAGGTGTTCTCAATTTATTTTGCCAAAGTGCTTTTGATTTACAAAGATAAAACCCTGCCACAAATTGTTTATATACAGATGATTTTCAGTAGAATTTTAGAACTCTAAGGAATCTTAAAAAACAGGTTGTTAACAACTTTTCTAGTCATTCTCATCTGGAGTTTGGTTTGCTGCTTCCTACTTCATCAAAGCCAAAAGCAAAAATTCGATTATTATTATTTTTTTTTCTGAGACAGGGGCTCACTCTGTCGCCCAGGCTGGGGTGCAGTGGCTCCATCACAGTTCACTGCAGCCTGTCTTTCCCAGGCTCAAGTGATCCTCCCACCTCAGCCTCCCAAGTAGCTGAGATCACAGGTACGCACCACCACGCCTAATTTTTTTATTTGTGGAGAAGAAGGCTCACTGTGTTACCCAGGCTGGTTTCAAACTCCTGGGCTCAAGCAATTTTCTTGCCTTGGCCCCCTACAGTACTGGGATTACAATTGTGAGGCATGCCAAGAAATTTAATTTTTAAAAAAATGTTGAACGTCACAGGTGTAATGAGATGCTGTTGGAGCCTAGGAAGGTACTTAGCCCAACTTGAATTATCAGGAAAAGTACCTGGTGGGGAGTAACATCAAAATAGCTCTCAAGAGATACATAATAAAGCAGGTGAGATAGAGAAGGGAGCGCGTTCCAGGCAGAAGGAGCAATACGAACAAAGGAGCAGTGATGTAAAATAGCATAGCAGGGGTAAGGAAGGATCATAAATAGAAGTTACTACTCTCAGAGCATGGAGTTTAAGACAAAGTGATGGAAGATGTTTGAGGTTAGAGAGGTAGGTCATAGATTTGTATGCCATGCTGGGGAATTGTACTTAATCTTTTAGGTAGTGGTGAACCTTTTAGAGTTTAAAGCGGGGGAGGTGGTATATTATAAGGAAGAGACTAGCAGCATGTGGAATATAATATATATACAGAATATATATTAATAGCAGTCTATATTTTACCATGTTTGATCAATCCATTATAAATTCTCTTTAGGATTATTTGTTCAGCTACTGAATCCTTCTAATCCTATTTGGGCAGTCCATATGAGAAACAGTTCACCTGATGAAATCAGGAAATACTGTTTTGGGCTTTCTCTTTTTCTCTCTCATTCTTTATTTTAGAGGAATAGGAGTGAAATGACAGAGGAATAGGAGTGAAATGAATTACTTAGGCACAGAACTTACTGTTTGTAATGCTGTCATGATAATATTACTGTTTAGTACATGTTTGAATTGATTTGAAAAAGTTACCTTAGACTCAATATTACTTCAGTTAAATTGAGTCTTCTTAAACTGTTATCTTTTGGGTTTTAAAAAAGTTACGGCTAGTTTTGTCTAGTGATGATAACATTGGCCATGTGGGAATTCTTTTCTTGGCCGTATTGTTAAATTTTACTATGTGGTATATGGGCCAAACGTAGTGGCTCATACCTGTAATCCCAACACTTTGGGAGGCCAAGGCGGGAGGATTGCTTGAGCCTGGGAGTTCAAGACCAGCCTGGGTAACATAGTGAGATCTCGTCTCTGTAAAAAGTAAAATTAGGCCAGGCGCAGTGGCTCATGTCTGTAATCCCAGCACTTTGGGAGGCTGAGGCGGGCGAATCACTTGAGATCAGGGGTTTGAGACCAGCCTGGCCAACATGGCGAAACCCCATCTCTACTAAAAATATAAAAATTAGCCAGGCGTGATGGCACAAGCCTGTAATCCCAGCTACTTGGGAGGCTGAGGCAGGGAGAATTGCTGGAACCCAGGAGGCAGAGGCTACAGTGAGCTGAGATCGAGCCACTGCACTTTAGCCTGGGTGACAGAGCAAGACTGCGTCTCAAAAAAAAAAAAAAAAATTAACTGGGCATGGTGGCACGTACCTCTGGTCCTGGCTACTTGGGGGCGCTGAGGTGGGAGGATCACTTGGGCCTGGGAGGTTGAGGGTGCAGTGTGCCATGGTTGTGCCACTGTACTCCAGCCTGGGTGACAGAGCAAGACCCTGTCTCAAAAAGATATATATATGGAATATTTAAGTTCAAAGTTATTGTCATGATTTCTTTCATGACTAATTGTTACAGTGTTTAAAATAACTCTTCATGTATAATATTTTGTAAATTTGTTTTTCTGACATTGTTAGATAATTGGGTAGTTTAGAGGTAGGAAAGGAGAACTAATAAAATTGGAGTGCCATTTGCATTCTATATATGTGCTTTACATAAGTTATGTCATTTAGTTATAACTATATGATAATCTCCATATAACTGTATTCTCTTTTTTTGTATATTACCTTTTGTGATTCTTCTTACAATTGTATGTTTCTGTTATTGTTTAATGCCAAACACCAAATAATGACATTGTTTAATGTAATCTGTCATTCAGGGATTTTTTTTTTCTCCCACATCGTATCTCTACCTGAAGGTTGGAGTTAATGGTGTTCTTGTTTTCATAGCTACTGTAAATCATTGTTCCTTTCATCTCCCTAAAGCCTCCCCAGTTTCATCAGTTTATAACATCACCTACGTCTCCTGGGAATTTATTCCCTTGTTGATGTGTTTGGCTGGCTTACTTAACATTACTTTTCCTTATTTGTTGTGGCATTTTGGATAAAAGCTCATCTTGATAGGAATTTAATTTCTCTTGAATGCTTAACTCTTCATCCAGAAGTCCTGTGACTGGCTTTACTTGGTTCTCAGGGATTTTTATGAACCCTTAGTCCAGAAGTAGATTTTAAAGTAGCCTAGATACAAAATTACAGCTAGATATCTAGATATGAGGAATAACTTCTAGTGTTCCATACCATTGTAGGCTTACTATGGTTAACTTAGGAAATATAAATGAACTATGATAACAGAATGATAGCCCATTTAAAAACTGAAATCAATAGTAATAAGTGAAAGTTACCAGGGGCAACAGATGAATTATACATTTAGAGATAATGAAAAAATACTGAACAGGAAATCAACCTGAAGTAAATGACTGTTTTGAAAGATTTCCACAAACACAAAACATTGTTGTTGTTTTAATCTTCCTATATATTATTTGAGTATTCTCCTTATAGCTCTTTCAAACTGTTTGAAACTACAGTTTGAAAGAGCTATAAGGAGAATACTGAATGTTTCCGACATAAACAACTGGTTTTATTTTTTTAGTGGTGACTCCAAAACTCAAGAGTAAAAGTTTTCTAATCACTATTAAAGTGTGTCCCTGCTAAAAATTAAGTCTATACTCAACAGGCTTACAACAGCAATAAAACAATAATGTTTTGTGTTTGTGGAAATCTTTCGAAATAGTAATTTACTTCAGGTTAATTTCCTGTTCAATTTTTTCATCATCTCTAAATGTATAATTCATCTGTTGTCCCTGGTATCTTTCACTTATTACTATTGATTTTAGTTTTTTAAATGGGCTATCGTTTCCATTATCATAGTTCATTTATATTTCCTAAGATAAGTTAATGGCTATTTGCTGTGGGAGAAATTCACTATATTTTCTTAATCTTAAGAGTTGGGGGAACTTAACTCCAAAATTACTGTCAGTTGATAATAGTGTTACTTAAACTTTAAAGTGTTATATTTTCTGAACACCTAAATTTAATTAAACTATGGATATTTGGTGAGATGACAGTGAAAATTTTAATATAGTAGGAGAATATTGGATATTGATATTAAATGTGATAACCAATAAAGTTTTATTTTTATCTGTCTCAAGTCTGATAGATTGTGAATAACCTTAACATTTTTAAACATTTTTAAACATAAAAGTGAGGTAGTATTACCTCACTTTTTATGAGAGAGAATTCTAAACATACTCTTGATGATAGCTCAAACTTTGTCTTATGTTTTTAAAATTGTTTCCTTATAGAATGTTTCTCCATCCCAGAGAGATGAAGTAATTCAATGGCTGGCCAAACTCAAGTACCAATTCAACCTTTACCCAGAAACATTTGCTCTGGCTAGCAGTCTTTTGGACAGGTTTTTAGCTACCGTAAAGGTAAGTGTTTTAAGATAGACTTACATATAACCTCATTTGAGTGTACATATGCTAAACCAGAAGCTATTAGTAAACATTCTTTAAGGTAGAAAGAAGTGGAGAACTTTGCTGGAGAATGATGTATGTACCCATAAGAAGACGTGGTGATGTGTTCTGCTATTGTTTATTTTAGTTTTATTTTTTGAGATAGTTTCACTTTGTTGCCCAGGCTGGAGTGTTTCTGCCTCCTGGGTTCAAGTGAGTTTTGTGCCTCAGCCTCCCACATAGTTGGGACTACAGACACGTGCCACCATGCCAGTCTAATTTTTGTATTTTTAGTAGAGACAGGGTTTTGCCATGTTGGCCAGGCTAGTCTTGAACTCCCGATGTTAAGTGATCAGCCTGCCTTGGTCTCCTAAAGTGCTGGGATTACAGGCATGAGCTACCGCTCCTAGCTTTCTACTAAAAAGCAGAAGTGTTTTTGGAAGTGTTTCTAATTGTATTCTGTAATTTTCTTTTTGTTACAAGTATTCATAACTTTTTAGCCTATGAAATTTTCTATCTCTTGATTTTAGCACAAACCATATAGCATCAGCTGAATATTTTGTCATTTTCTAACATATCGATGTACAGAGGTGGACAAGGAATCAGACTAAAGTATAAGCTTATTGCACGTTTTTCTCTGTCACTACTTATTGAATATCCATACTATGTGGCTTTCTGGAAAATGTGAAGTGCTTTCTATGGGCATACTTTGGGATATAACAAAATGTCATAAAACAACCTTGGTATATTTTTGTTGAATGGCAGCATACAAATAATTAGGTTTTATATTGTCCCCATTGTTATGTCATTGGCTGTGTCAAGTTAGTAAGTAGGCCCTCAACATATTTAAAGCAGAAAATGAGCATTTATTTAATGGCAAGGCATGAAAGAGTAGCAAAGTATTTTAACTGTAGGCATTAGTATGCATAAGAATATGTAAACTGGGGGAACTGTCAATTAAAATGCTTTATTAGGTATACAAAATAGAAGCCAAAGAATAGGAGTTTAAGACTGAATAGCCGCTGAGTTTCAAACTTCTACTCTTAAGAGACTTACTAAACATAACAGGACCCAATAAATAAGAAATATGAAAAAAATGAGATACTTAGCAGAATTCTCTAATTGTTCCAGAAATTTCCCCAACTTTGTTGCAAATGTTTAATAAACACAGCAAGAATCTCATGATAGAAACTACAACAATGTGTTCACTAATAGTTTTTGAAAAATATACTGTCCCAGAAAGGACACTAACCTTAAACTCATCTTTCTGTGGAATTATCTGTGAAAAGTAGGTTAGACGTAGTGGAGAGGGAGGGAGGAGTGATGTGGACTTGTTGCTGAGATAAAAGTAGGCATTTTTCAGATATCCCAGATTGCAAGCAGCTTTAAAAAATGTTTACATACACAGAAAATATATTTTTTAATTTGGGGAATATTATTAAAAACTTCTAAATCAGACTTTTTTTCTGCTGGATGGAAATGAACTTTGGCTAACTGGCTTTGGTTGAACTTTGAGCAATGGAATTTATATTATTTTTGTAGAATATCATATGGCTAGGATTGTAATGTTAAAAGTTAGCCCTGGAGACACTTGATCTTGCAAGTGTACTTTCCTTGCTTTCATTACTGCTCTAAAGCTTTTCAATAAACTTCTTTCCTATTCTTAAAAAAGTTAGCTCTGATCTAAAAAGCAGTGACAGTCATATTAATTGAATTCCATAGCATTTTGTATATACCTGTCTCATCTGTATATCTCTGTTTTTAAAACAGTTATAAAAAGTTCAACCATTTTTGAAAAATCAATAAAGTTGCTTTTTCCCTCTTCAAAATTTTAGGCTCATCCGAAATACTTGAGTTGTATTGCAATCAGCTGTTTTTTCCTAGCTGCCAAGACTGTTGAGGAAGATGAGGTAATAAATCCTTTCAAAATGTTTTTCTGTGAAAATTTCTCTCCATTAACTTGCTTCTTGTTTGCCAAAACAAAAATCGTAAATGAGTTTCTTTCTATCCTTTTCTCCCTGTCCCTGTTCCCCTTTGCTTTGAATAGAGAATTCCAGTACTAAAGGTATTGGCAAGAGACAGTTTCTGTGGATGTTCCTCATCTGAAATTTTGAGAATGGAGAGAATTATTCTGGATAAGTTGAATTGGGATCTTCACACAGCCACACCATTGGATTTTCTTCATATTGTAAATATACCTGAAGTCTTTTAGTTTCTTATTTGAGTGTGTAGCCTTCAGTAAATTAAAAAATAGATTGCCTACTCATTTATTTTGTACTGGTTTTTAGGAAAAAGAAAACTATTGATATCCAAGGAAAAATTATAAATTAGTATATATGTCATATCACTGAAGCTTAAATCACAAACTTAGAAATTGAATAGGTTAGGCTGGGTGTAGTGGCTCATGCCTGTAATCCCAGCACTTTGGGAGGCTGAGGCAGGCGGATCACTTGAGGTTAGGAATTTGAGACCAGCCTGGCCAACATGGCAAAACCCTGTCTCTACTAAAAATAGAAAAATTAGCCGGGCATGGTGGTGGGCACCTGTAATCCCAGCTACTCGGGTTGCTGAGGCAGGAGAATTGCTTGAACCCAGGAGGCGGAGGTTGCAGTGAGTTGAGATCATGCTACTGCACTCCAGCTTGGGCAACAGAGTGAGACTCTGTCTCACAAAAAAAAAAAAAAAAAAATTGAATAGGTTGCATCAATTTCTATATGTAATTTCCTATATATTTAAATCAAGTTAAAATGATGTTTTTGTGATTTTCAGTTCCATGCTATTGCGGTATCAACTAGGCCTCAGTTACTTTTCAGTTTGCCCAAATTGAGCCCATCTCAACATTTGGCAGTCCTTACCAAGCAACTACTTCACTGTATGGCCTGCAACCAACTTCTGCAATTCAGAGGATCCATGCTTGCTCTGGCCATGGTTAGTCTGGAAATGGAGAAACTTATTCCTGATTGGCTTTCTCTTACAATTGAACTGCTTCAGAAAGCACAGGTAGGTGTCAGTCTAATTAAATAGTGTTCTTTTTAAGTTTTTCTATTATTGGAATACGGAGTTACCAAACTGAAAGACATTTCTAATGTTGTAATGGCAAACCATTCTTTAGACAAGAGTAAAGTATATATTTTAAAATTTACAGGCTAGATGTTCTCTTGTTTTCTTATAAAACTTATATAGTGGCTGGGCGGTGGCTCACGCCTATAATCCCGGCACTTTGGTAGGCCGAGATGGGCGGATCACGAGGTCAGGAGATCGAGACCATCCTGGCCAACACGGTGAAACCCCATCTCTACTAAAAATACAAAAAAATTCTCCAGGCATAGTGGTTGGTGCCTGTAGTCCCAGCTACTCGGGAGGCTGAGGCAGGAGAATGGCGTGAACCCAGGGGGCAGAGCCTGCAGTGAGCCGAGATGGCGCCACTGCACTCCAGTCTGGGCGACTGAGCGTGACTCTGTCTCAAAAAAAAAAAAAAAAAAAACTTATATAGTATTTTTAAGATTCCTTTGCACCATTTCTCTTAGATTACTTATCTTTAACAATTATAAAATGTTCATAAGATTGTCAGTACCATATTGTCTTTTATCCTAGCTACATCTGCAGGTTTTAATGTAGTACTTCTTTACTTCACTCATTTTATAATGGATGTCAGGAACAAAAATTAGAATAAGTTGCTTTTTAGACAAGCAGATACTTTATTGTTGGCTAGTAAGTGAAGTATTTATACCAGACTGGCAGGTAGAAGCCACTTTTCTGAAAGAGGTTTTGCCCTGGCACTTCTGTTATTACCTTAGATTAGTTTGTAACAATCTACAGATTGTTATAAAATGTATAGGTTGATAAATTATCCACCACCTAAGTAAAATGTAAAGGTTCAGTAGAGAAAATTCTCATCCAAATGGAAAGTTGGTGAGAGTGCTGTATGTTAGCAACTACTTTGAGAGAAGCCTTACTGGTTCTATTCATGTCACCAAATAGAACTTACCAAGTTTAGATCTGCTGCAAACCATTTTCCTGCCAGCTGAATCCATAAAAGACTCATGAACCTACTTTCCCTTTATATGGCTATTTATTCTTATTTAACAGTAGTTATTCTGATTTGTTTTATTGGATTTTACTTAGAAGATTGTGAAATTCTAAGCTTAACATTTTGCAATAAACTAATTGTAGCAAAGAACTGCAGTTATTGAGCTAAAAATTTAGAATATTATAAAAGAAAAACATAATAGTTGAATTTGGTGTTTTTCTAAGAAAGTTGTAATTGATCTTACAGCAAACATTTTAAGAAGTATGTCTGAAGAAAATGAAGCAGACAAAAAAGAATTTTTTTTTAAACAAGTATGTCAGTGCTTTCAAGAATTTTAGGCTCTAGTTTGTGAGCAGAGGGGGACTCAGTCTTTTCATAAAAAAGGTTGATGATCAGAGCAGTATGTTAGCTAGAGATCTACCTGTGTAGTGTAACACGGGCTGTTTTTTGTTTTCAAGGGATATCTTAATCGCCTTAGATTGAAATAATTAAATGCTATAATGAAAATTCTACGAACTAATTGCTCATGAGAATTTTTAGAAATTATGAGAAACCATCATCTAAATGAATAATATGACACAGAAAATTTACTTTGTTCACCCCGGACTGTTGGAAAGAAAAGTTGAATATTAATCACTCACATTAGACTGTGAAGTAGAGGAATAGGCTTAATAGAAAACCTCCTACATTATATTATTTTTAAATGCCTTCTGACTTGGTCTCTCTGCTTATTCTCAAGATAGTACAGAAAAAGATTGCTCTAAAGTGTTAGTGTCAGAGGACAGATTTTGAAGCATAAATAATAATGTAAATAGCATGTGTATTCTGTAGCTTTGAGATCATGTTTTCCTAGTGAAAAACACTGGAAAATCTCCTGATTCTCTTTTGTAAGTTTTCTGGTGCTAGAGGAAGAAAGTATTCACTGAAACTTTTTTTTTCTCCTTAGCTGAAGGAGTATTACAAATGTGGGATTTGACAGAATCTTTGGAGAAATTTTCATTCAACTCCTTTATTTTATAGCTCCAGTGTAGGGAACTGGAGACTTTCTTAGAGCTGCGTAGAGCTACTTAGTAGTGATTTAAAAGAACCAGTGCTTTTTTTCATACCACACAAACATTAAAAAATTCTAGTTCAGTGGTTTTCACAATTTGTTTGAGAAGTGGAACCCTTTCCCAGTCCCCCGTCCCCCAAGAAAATCTTGTACACACACAATCCCAGAATATAGAATAGAAAAGTGGAGCTATACTTGTTGTGTTTAAGGGCAGAGCCCCACTCAACATAGCCTTTTCCCTTCCATAGCTAGAGATCGACCTATGTAGTGTAGGTTTAGATTATATTATGTAGGTAGTGTTTGGACATAGTTTGAAAACTGGAAATACAGTGATTTATTTTTTTTAAAGAGATTTGCCCCATGTAGTATTCAAGTTGCAATGGGGAAGTTAGTGAAGAAAAGGAAGGTCATAAATCTTGGTAGAGACTTTTGGGACTTGTTCTAGCAGTTCTGCTCTAACACCAACCCATGTGGTCCAAACATGAATGGCTCCTAGTTCTTTAGGACTCATTTCTGTTTTTTTGCTTGGTTTCCTGTGTTCAGGTAGGAACACCAGATATAATATCTTTGTGTTTAGACCTGTGACAAGGCCACAATATCAGATACTCTTCCTAGTTTTCTGGTTTTAGTATAGGAAATTCTTGAATCAGATTGCTAAGATCATGCCAGAATCATTTGTGACATGTTTCCCAGTGTCTTGGTTTGAGAAGAGTCCATCACAGACATATCGTACTGTGAGGAGGCCACTCCCACTAGTTCTGCCTGAGCCCCCACTTTGAGAGAAAAGTATGGTGAGTGTTCCCAGGTTTGAAAGGCAAACTTCCTTTTGTTCCTCTTAACCTCCCACAACTACACCCCTTAAGCTCTTGTGCCCACCTGTTGGTCACCATTGTGGGATGGCTAAACCTCTCTCTCCTTACCCTTCTTCTACCCTTGCTCTGTTGTGTGGTTGTGCTCACGTCTTCCTCTTTCTGATGTGGCCCACCCGGATAAACTCAGACCGTTAACTCTACCTAGATTAGTGTGCTGGTCTTTGTAGTTCCTAGCTGGGCAGTAGTCAAAGTCCATGTTCTAGTTGTAGAGTAGGTGCAGCCATAAAACAGAACAAAATCATGTCCTTTGCAAAAACATGGATACAGCTGGAGGCCATTATCCTAAGTGAATTAACACAGGAACAGAAAACCGAATACCACACGTTCTCACTTACAAGTGGGAGGTAAACATTGGGTACACGTGGACATAAAGATGGCAACAGTAGAAACTGGGGACTACTAGAGCGGGGAGGGAGGGAGGGAAGTAAGGGTTGAAAAACTGTTGGGTACTGTGCTCACTACCTGGTTGACAGGATCACTTATACTCCAAACCTCAGCATCATGCAATATATACCTATATATACCCTGAATCTAAAAGTAAAAAGAAGCAAATTAAAAAAAAAAAAAAGGAAGAAACAGACCTCTCCCCACACGTCTCCTGGTTTTTTGAAGGTGGCTGTGGTCAGACTATTCCAGCAGGTTCCTCAGTGCTTCATGCTGTTCATCAAACCTGGATCCATGTGGGCCTACCATTTATGTCATTTATTGTTATAAAAAATAATAAATATTCTCTTGACACCTTATAATTAGAGTTCATTTAAGTCCTTTTTACCAACTCCATTAGAGGACTTGTCTGGTGTCGAGAGTTTTGGTAGTTTCAGTGTATGTGCTTGTTTTGTTTCTTCCACTGGATCTCAAGAAGGAACAAATTATTTTGTCATCTTATAGAACAAATTCAGATTGTACTAGATTAGAAGGAATTTATTTTGATGTTATTTTGGAGAAAACAGTTACTTGGGACTTGGGTGGAAGTGGAGTTCATATGGATGGTTTTGTTTTGAATAATTTCTAAGGTCTTTTCTAGCTCTATCATTTTTTGTCAGTCTTCCACCTCTAAAATATAACTCTCTACTTACTTAGTTTTTTCATACAGAAAGATGATAGTGACAGTCTTCCTCTTACTTAAATACATGTCTCTTTTTAGGATTCTACCATAGTATTGATTCTGCCATGGCATTTATTATGCCCAGTGACCAAGGCATTAGAATATTTGTGAATTCTAGAATATTTACCTTTCTAAGCCAATGAATATCGTTCATTTGCTAAAGAACATTTCATTAAACGAGGTACAGCTGGCTTTCCATATCCATGGGTTTGGCATCTGGATTCAGCCAACATGAATTGAAAATACTTAGGAAGAAATTTGACAGCCAGGCGCGGTGGCTCAAGCCTGTAATCCCAGCACTTTGGGAGGCTGAGACGGGCGGATCACGAGGTCAGGAGATCGAGACCATCCTGGCTGACACGGTGAAACCCCGTCTCTACTAAAAAATACGAAAACTTAGCTGGGCGAGGTGGCGGGCGCCTGTAGTCCCAGCTACTCGGGAGGCTGAGGCAGGAGAATGTCGTAAACCCGGGAGGTGGAGCTTGCAGTGAGCTGAGATCCGGCCACTGCACTCCAGCCTGGGCGACAGAGCAAGACTCCGTCTCAAAAAAAAAAAAAGAAATTTGACAGAGTTCCAAAAAAACCTTGCATTTGTTGCACACTGAGTATTACTTTGAATCCACACAGATGAAGTGATGTGTAGGCATTCTGGGTTGTTGGGTTTGTTGAGCATGTTGGGTTTTGTTATCTTTTGGGGGATCCTAGAAGTAATCCCCCATGGATACTGTGGGATGACTCTACTTATTTTTTAGAAATAATTTCTACACTGTAGCCCCTTTTTCACTCCCAGTTTCTTTCATTTCTTTTTTGTAGGCTTCCTAAAATACTGGCAGAAGCTCCATCCTTTCTCTGTGCTTTGTTCCAATATTTTTAGCATGTTTCAGCTTGTTCTACATCCCTGGGATATATAATAAGACCTAGCCTAAATGTAAGCTTGATAGTTCAGGGACTATCTTAAGTGTTACGTAACTTTTTTCTTTTAAGGGAGGGAGAACAAATTCTAATACTAGTTAATAGTGTCTTACCCATAGTGTGTTATCTAATGCCTTTCAAACTAGGGGAAAAAAAGAAATCAGTGAACAATATGATGGTAGATGCTAAAATCTGCCATTTTGTTGTATATTTCTGACAGTTTCAGTTATTTTGCATTTGTATTATACAATGACTAACATCAGCCTTTTACCATTCTTTCCTCTGGTATTTTTCAGTAACAAATAATGAATGTATTTAGAGATAAAAATAATTTTGTGATCAAATGTGTTCTTGTAGAGTACATTATTTTCCCTTATTTTCTCTGTGGTATTGCAAACAGTCATGGTTTGTGCTGCAGGTTATTTGAGGATGAATAAGACTTGGTCCAGAAATGTCCAAAATACCCAAAAGTGGAAAAAAGTTATCCCTGATAGTTAAATGGTCAAGATAGGCTTCCTGAAGGTGATGGTGTTTAGCCAGTCCTGGAAGGAATGGGCAATACAATTTCAACAGGTAGAAATAAGATGATTAAGGGTAAAATAAGAAAGGGGAAGATTAGTGCATCGTATAGAGCAGGACTGTTTAGCAAGAGTGTAGACCACAAGTTGAGGGTATGCTAGGAAATAAGGCTAGAAAAGAAGGTTGGGGTCAGATTATGGAGATCCTTATTAATAAAACTAAGGAGTTTAGCTTATTTCTGGTAGGCATTGGGGTGCTGCTGAAGAGAGTAGGGAAGGAATATATGATGCTAACTAAGGTTATTTTGACAATGCTGTAACTGAAAGTGAGGAAGAGAGACACTTTACTACAGGTAATAATTTGAAGGCCTTCCATGTACAGTCATTGTGCCAGAAAGTTAGGGATAAAAAGATGAATATAATACAATGCCACACCTTCGGTCTTGTAGTCTATAATGGAAAGGCTAAATGGTTAAATAGATTATTATAATGCAATGTGGTAAATATGTTAAAAGGTTTTAGTGTCTTTTTTTAAAGACAGTCTCACTCTGTCTTTTTGCCTGGCTGGAATGCAATGGCTTGATCTCACCTCACTGCAACCTGTACTTCCTGGGCTCAAGCCATTCTCATGCCTCAGCCTCCTGAGTAGCTGGGTTTACTCATCTACCACCACGTCCAGCTAATTTTTTGTATTTTTAGTGGAGAAGGGGTTTCACCATGTTGGCCAGGCTGGTCTTGAACTCCTGGCCTCAAGCGATCCACCCGCCTTGGCCTCCCAAAGTGCTAGGATTACAGGCATGAGCCACCATGCCTGGCTATAAGTATGTTAAAAGGTTGATACAGAAACAGATGACCATGGTATTTAGGGTGTTTGAGGGGTTGAGGGAGTCAGGGGTAACTCCAGAAAGGACTGATACCTGTGAATTGTCCTCAGGGGTAAGAAGGAATTAGCAAAACTCCCAAATTAAAATCTTTACGAAAAACATTTCATCTTAGTGTTGTCTACTATTTTCTACAAAATATATATTTCTAAATTTTTCATTTACTATTTTGAAATTCTTAGCTTCCCTCCTCATCCCTGATTTAAAAAAAATTTTTTTTTTGTCCTTTGGCTTCTTACATTCTTAATGAATGTGTTTATGAGTACTTTGGACTCCACTGAAAAAATTATAAGAGGCCAAGAGAGTAGGATGAAGGGCCTTCTAGACAGGGGGAACAGACTGAAAAAAAAAAAAAAAAAAACAGACGTTGGATACAAAAAAGTAGTTTCTGCTCTCATGTAAATGTTCAGCATACATTGCAAATACAGAACTCAAGTTCCAAAGATAATTATATTAGAAATACAGATTTGGACCTGATTTCTAAGATGATGATGATGGATGGGTAGGCTGGATAAATAGATGAGTTGGAGGTAGAAGATGTGGGGAGAGAAAAGACTCAGCAGGGATGGAAAGCACAGGGAGGAAAAATGGCCACCAGAGATAACAGAGCAGCCTATGTTAATTAATGATCAACTGTGTTTTTTTTTTGTTTTTTGTTTTTTTTCCTGGCCCAGATGGATAGCTCCCAGTTGATCCACTGTCGGGAGCTTGTGGCACATCACCTTTCTACTCTGCAGTCTTCCCTGCCTCTAAATTCCGTTTATGTCTACCGTCCCCTCAAGCACACCCTGGTGACCTGTGACAAAGGAGTGTTCAGATTACATCCCTCCTCTGTCCCAGGCCCAGACTTCTCCAAGGACAACAGCAAGCCAGAAGTGCCAGTCAGAGGTACAGCAGCCTTTTACCATCATCTCCCAGCTGCCAGTGGGTGCAAGCAGACCTCTGCTAAACGCAAAGTAGAGGAAATGGAAGTGGATGACTTCTATGATGGAATCAAACGGCTCTATAATGAAGATAATGTCTCAGAAAATGTGGGTTCTGTGTGTGGCACTGATTTATCAAGACAAGAGGGACATGCTTCCCCTTGTCCACCTTTGCAGCCTGTTTCTGTCATGTAGTTTCAACAAGTGTTACCTTTGAGTGTAAACTAAGGTAGACTACTCTGGGAATGAGAACATGCAAAATCAGGAAAGGCTGTAGAAGGATATATACCTTAACAGGCTGATTTGGAGTGAGCCAGAAAAAAAAAAAAAAAAACTACTCTCATTATTTGTATGGCTAATTATAATTCAGTGTTATTTAAACACATAAGGACCAAAAAAAAAAAAAAAATCCAAAAGATCCAAACTTTTTTTAAACTTAAAAAACCTCTTTGTAGTATGCCAGTTGCACTTTTTTTCTGCCATAATGTAACGTAGCTTGCCCCATCAAAAATTCAGTTAAAATTCATAGCCAGCAAACCTGTTCCCCCTCAGCATCCTGATTTGATTTTGCTTTTGCTTGCTTCTCCATTTAAGTTACTGAACTTTATGCATGCTGATCTGTATTGATTCTCACTGAATAGGAAACCCCAAAATTATTTTTTAGCAGTCGAACAAATTATTTCAGTGTGACAGCCATGATGCAAGTTCCAATTAGTGTGAAAGGGTACTTTGGAATTGTCCCATATTAATCAGAGACAGTAACAGAAAAAGTTCTCATATTACCAGGTTGATTTTGTGTGTCATTTCAAATTTTAATTTAAAATTATGGTTTTCATTTTTGTTTACCTTAAAGTGATGCTTAAAAGTGGTATGTAATTAGGACACTTAGATTTGTTGAAAGCATTTTTGACATTTGTATAAAAGAATTTGTGATAAAGTTAATATATCCAGGTGCTCACCAAAGAAACATGTATGTAACAACTGAAATTAGATTTTTCTAACTGATAGTTTTCACTCATTTATAATCAGTAGGAGAGACTGTCTAGATGTTGGGGCAGCTCTGTGATTTGCATCTGTAACATGTTATAACTGAATTTAGTACCCTAGTTTTGTTAAGCTATTAGGATTTTCTAATAGAACTTACTCCCCACCTGCCTCCCCAGCCTACTTATAGTTCTCTTAACGACTTCTGGATCCTGAGCTCCCTTTGCAGTCTGAAAAAGGTATTGCAGTCAGAACCATGTATTGATGATAAAAGCCTCTGGTAGCAATAAAAAGTTGTCCTTAACTTTTGTTTCTGTGACTTTTTTCCAGCTGTGAAGAGGTACAGGTACCTGATTGGCTAGGCACTGCTATTTCAACTAGAGAAAACAATAGAAAGACCAAGAATATACTTACTGAAAATGAAACATGAAGAAAAGAGGATTTGAATGTGATCGAGGGATATAGGTTTTAGATATAAGAATTTTTCTTTTATGATATTTTTTCACTAGTGCACTGTGAATCCTCCAAATAGTAAATTTTCATCTTAATATGACTGCTTGTGAGAGTAGGTTCAGACCTGTATCTTTAAAATGTCATTTTTAGCCATTTTTAATGTTCAGATTTAGGAGAACAAGAGTATTTTCAGGTTATCATCTGACTTGTAAAAAATTCTTGTGGTAGGGTTGACTACCTGTTTTATGACCTTAAACTCCAATTAAATGGGAAGCATTTACTCACATGTCAGTACAGGGAGTGGGAGGGAAGATAGCAAAGGATTGACTTCACAGATACACATTTTAAAAATTTCTGATCCTGATCTTCATCTGTTTCTAAGAAGTTTACAACTGTATATGTTCATAGTATCTGTAAAATGATACAGATCTGTAGAACTTCCTTCTATTTAACAGATGAGGACATCGTTGTGTTATGTAGAAAGCTAGGGATAAAACAGTTTAGAGTCAATATTTCATTTATAGTCCAGTAGCTGCAAATTGAGCAGAACATTAGAGGACAATAGAATTTTCACTTTTTGGTCTTAAGGTTTTCAATATTTAAAAATTGCTGGTAAGTTAGTTTGGAATACAGCGTTCTTTTCATGGGACACCGAATCAAGTGGGATGGTGGGCTGCTGGCCCTCACACCTCAGAACTTGTTTAACCACATCATTCAGTTCAGTGATAGTACTTTGGAGACTTGGCCCCCGAAAGCACTGTTAAACCTTGGCCACCATTTCAGAGGCCTGAGCCCACTTCATCACAACTTACTGTGGGCCCTTAGAGAACTGTGGCTTGTGACAGAAAGAGCCTAGTATTCTTAAACAGTGTAGAATTTTTCATTAAGAATGTTCCGGTTGGGCGCGGTGGCTCACGCATGTAATCCCAGCACTTTGAGAGGCTGAGGCAGGCGGATCACGAGGTCAGGAGTTCGAGACCAGCCTGACCAACATGCTGAAACCCCGTCTCTACTAAAAAATACAGAAATTAGCCGGGCGTGTAATTCTAGCTACTTGGGAGGTTGAGGCAGGAGAATCGCTTGAACCCAGGAGGCGAAGGTTGCAGTGAGCCATTGCGCCACTGCACTCTAGCCTGGGCAACAGAGCGAGAAAAAAAAAAAAAAGCCTGTTCCTGCTGTTCAATTAGTTCCCTTTTTGCCTGAAACTATTCTCAGCCTGTCCCAAGTTACTTGTGTTAAACTTTGGCATCACATCACAAACTCAAGACCTGGAAACTTGAGCATTCTGCATCGTAATTGTCTGGTGCCTCCTGGTGGTTAAAAAACCGGTTGCTTCGTGAGGCCTCTGGAACGGCAAGGGAATATACTTGATGGGGATAGTAGTTATTCTCTAATCCTCCATTCAAAAAACAAAAAAACCCTAAAGAACATGTTATAGCCCTTGAAGATCAGACTAGAAGCTAAATATTTTACTTCATTATCTACGAGATCAATATGAAGTTAGTTATATACAGAACTAGAAGCTTTCTCTACGGATATATGATGTATTAGTTTGGCGGGGGAAGGGAAAGCTAGGAATGCAGAGTGCTCGCAAATGTCAGTAAAAGGTCAAATATAAACAGTTTATCATAAATGTTCCTGATGCTGCCTTTGCCTGTGAGGGAAGGTAGAATGTAGCTCTTCACTCAGCCAAGCTGATGAGAATCTGAACCTACGTTCTTGTTGAGAGAATTAAGACACTGGTGTTTGTGCCCCCAAGAAGTCCTATTTATTGTCTCCTGTGTTGTCAGAGCCAGCCACTTCTGTGTGTCCTCTGTACTCTCTACAAACCTGAATTGTCAAGCTTTTAAATTTACTCCTAGATTTCCTGAAGCAAGTTATGCTTGAGCATTATTGCCCAAAGCAGCATGGTGGCCTTTCACTTGAGAAGAAAATGTGGTTAAGCTACTGATGCACAGCCAACATGATGAGGAGCTTATCTTTATCTAAAGTAGTTTGCACATTTTCAACTGGCAAGTGAAGATACTATGTCACAGATTCTCACAATCAAATTGGCAGAATGCAGCCCCAGTTTAACAGGGTTCAAATTCTAACTCCTCTCAAACCTTTACCCTTTCTATTTGACATCATAAAGTTTTGTCTAACATGTAAATGTTACTTTTAAAGCCTCCAAAATTCTTTTAGTCTTTAAATTATGTTGAGAATGTCTCCTATACCTGTTATCAAATAATGCTATGAGCTTTGGCCACTAGATGGTGCTTCTAGAAAAATACAGCATCTTTTTAAATTTCTGGGAAAAAATAAGTTTACTGTATGTTAGCAGTTGAACACTCATCTGGTTGCTAAGCCAACTGTGTTGGCTTAGTTAGAAGTTCACATTACTTAAGGTACAGGAGGCCTGTGTGTGTGAGACTGAGGGAACTTTGGCAAGATCAGCCAGGGTTAAGGGGCAGATGGTGACTGGATGCCACGATTCAGACCAAGAAAAACCAGAACCAGTCTTACAAATCCCAATTAGTGAGTTGTGTGGTTCTGCAAAGTAGCCTAGAAATACAATTGAGAAGGCTTGAATATAGCCAAGTCCCAAAACCTTGCTGCTTTCAGTTTGAGTTGGATTTGGCCCATCATTAGGAGAGAAAAGATGAAGAGCACACTTAACTTAGCACAGCTTGCATCAAGGAATTAAATAGCAAGTTTTCCCTCACCATATTTAGTGGCTTTTATGATGTACTCGTATGTAAGACCAATGTCAGAGACATAACTCTCCCTTGTGCCACTTTTTACTTTAAAAGGTGTAGTAAGATAACCAAGAATGTCTTATCAGATAGAAAAATTTGAGAAGAGCTCACTTTTTTAGTTCCTAGGAGCTTCTGGAGTTAAGGATGAAATGAGAACCTCTGCCTTTCTCTTAACTCTAGAAGTATAGCCTTCATAGCAGATCAAATGCCAGAATTGTTGACCTTATTGTGTTATACAACAGTAAGGTAGTAGAAAAGCAGTTTGAATAGCCCTAGGCCTAGTGAACTGGTCTCTCATTTCTTGGAAATAGCTTATTTTGTTAGATAATAGGACACTCCAGAATGAAGGCCAACTTTAGGCAAGGAGCCACTAAAAAGTGATTGGTGGGGAGCAGAATCCTTTTTGCTTTTCAGGATATGATCTATCTTCAGCAAATGAATTAGCACAGAAAAGGCTTGCCTTTTCTTTCACTCTCAACATTGCTGTGCTTATGAGTGATACAAGTTCAATTCATAGTGCATAGCTAAATCCCCGGTACCTAATGTAGGCCTGGTGCAGTATGCACAATAAAGTATTTGGAAAGAGGGAAGGAGGGGTTGGGGAAAGATGGATGAGTGAATAAGAAAAAAAAGAAAAGGTAGAACTGCAACTCTCCAGAGCTCTAAACACATGGTTCACAGTTAAGCCCAGCTCTTTTGGTTATTTAAGAGACAGGGTCTAGGTCTGTTGCCTAGGGTAGAGTGCAGTGGCATGATCCTAGCTCACTGCAGCCTTGAACTCCTGGGCTCAAGCAATCCTCCCACCTCAGCCTCCTGAGTAGCTAGGACTACAGGCACACACCACCATGCCCAGCTGACTTTAAAAATTTTTTTAAAGATAGGGTCTTGCTATGTTTCCTAGACTGGTTTCAAACTCCAGGCCTCAAGTGATCCTTCCACTTCTGACTTCCAAAGTGCTGGGATTACAGATGTTGAGCCAATGCACCTGTCCAAGCCCAGCTCTTTATGGAATGTTATTCTGCTCCCCGTTCCCCACCCTCAAACACACATATTTATTTATTCTTTTGCGGGACAGGGACGAACAAAATCTTGTTATAATAGCCTTTGCCTTCCCTAGTGTAGGTGCCATAACTTTGGAAAAAACTTTCCATAGTGGACTGAAAGGCTATTCATCTCACATCCCTACAAGTAACTGATTTGAGGCCGATGTGAAATCTTTTGACCTCATGTGATGTTCCACTGACAACCAAAAACATCTCATTTATATATAGCTACTAATCAGGAATAGCAAGGTAGGAAAGGGAGATGAGTAGACACCTAGGCTCCCAATTAGTCTTCTCAAATTAGCACATGCAACCTGGGCACGGCTTTAATCTCAGTATTGTAGGCAGCTGAGGTGGGAGGAATGCTTGAGGCCGGGAGTTTGAGACCAGCTTGGGCAACATGAGACTCCATCTCTACAAAAAATAAAAAAATTAGCCAGGCATAGTTGCTGATGCCTATAGTCCTACCTACTCAGGAGGCTGAGGTGGGAGGATTGCTTGAACCAAGGATGTCAAGGCTGCGGTGAGCTGTGATTATGCCACTGTACTTCAGTCTAAGCAACAGAGTGAGATCCTGCTAAATAAAAAAAAAATTAATACAAGCAATCCCTTCACCAGCCCTGGGTATGCCAGCTGCTTGCTGGAGACTGACCTGAAAGACAGACAGTATTCTTCGCAAAAAACTAGATACCATGGTCTTAAAAATTCAAGCACTAGGAACTCTGAAGTGAGCCACACTGCCATCACTGTCAGTCTCCAGGTGGAAAGATAAGTCAGTTGTGAAACTAAAGGTTTTAAAGGTGGCTTAAAAAACCTTTGTCTTTTGTGTTTATTTTACTTTATGAGACGGAATTGTGCTTTGTCGCCCTGGCTGGAGTGCAGTGGGGCGATCTTGCCTCACTGCAACCTCCGCATCCTGTGTTCATGCGATTCTCCTGCCTCAGTCTCCCAAGTAGCTGGAATTACAGGCACGTGCCACCATGCCTAGCTAATTTTTGTATTTTTAGTAGAGACAGGGTTTTAACCATGTTGGTCAGGCTGTTTCTGAACTCCTGACATCAAACAATCCACCAGCCTCAGCCTCCCAAATGCTGGGATTACAGGTGTGAGCCATCACACTCAGCCATGTATTTGTTTGTTAGATACCAGAAGGGTTTACCCATAATCTGGGCCAACAGCAGGCCAATAAATAAATAAATAAATAAGAAGGAACTTGATAAGCACTGTTGATGGGGAAAAGAAGTTTGGTCAATTATTGGGGGTGAGGACCTGTTTCAGGTCAGTGCACCATGACTAAGAAAGTTGGATCTCTCCTTTACACATGTGCTGGGCTGATCTCAAGGACACCATCTGTGCTTGTATTAAGGCAGAGTCTGTATCTGAAAAGAACTAATATTTGTTTAAGGTTGATGAAGAACAAAAAGCCTATTACCAATGGAAATAGGTTTAGATGGCTAACTTCTCCCTGCTTTTTTCCCCACAATCTTGTTTGAGATAAGCCAATAATTTTTATTGCTAGTAATTATACCCAAGATGGTTTCACCTCCCTTACTTGGTCAGCCAGGAGAAAACCTACCAGTTTTATCAACACTGGAGAAAAAGAACTGCCTATGGTAAAATGCCAAATCAATGGCAGTCTATGTTAGGGGAAGAGAGATGGCAAGGCACTTGGCTGGCCAGAAGTGTACATGATCAGGTTCCCCGAGGTAACTGGACTGAGGCTGACCTACTGATAATACCCTGTTCCCCCACCCCTCCCACTAAGATGGTTAATATTATACTTCCTCTACTCTGGGAGCTAAAACAGAAAAACAAAAAAGGAAATAGCAACAACAGACATACATTTCTTACCTAAAATACTGCCTAATTTGAGTTTTAAATATTGCTCAAAAAATATTTACAATCTGATGCAGAATTTGTTTTTAAAATGATAGAATAAAGTTAAAATATCAAAATAGGGAGTTTAAGAATAAAGTCACTTATACATAGTGATGACAGTGGTCTCACACAATAGGACCTACACGTTTAACTTGCAAAACTGATGTCATGCTGTGGCATCAGCTGGTAAGGAACTGCTATTGCTTTCCCACTCCACTGGTCACATTACTAGCAGACTTCTGTCCTTACAGATTATGCTGTAAGGGGATGGCTTTTGATGCTGACATTTTGATCATTTAATGGCTCACATGAATCTGACTTTACTTACATTTAGTTTCCTTTTAAGTAAAGAAAGCAGCTTGCCAACTTGTTCATCCAATTGCTCTAAATAATCTCTTTCCAGGAATCAAGTGATTCAAGAGGCAGGGACTGTTGCTTCTTCATTTCACTGTCTAAAGGAACCATATGTTACCATTCTTATTCAGAGGGGAACACTCCTGAGGATCTTGATTAAATGCAACTCATGTCACCAATGGTATTTTTAGGACCTACCTACTATGGAGCTCAAAAGTAAAGATGGAAATAAGCCTATCTATAAACAAGTAATGAAACTGAAAGATAACAAAATATATGTCCATGCTCTATAATACATACGAATTTGAAAATTGTCCCTTCACTATGAAAACTGCCCCTAAGAAGTGACTGCTAACTAGAGTAATCTAGCCCTGAACCTGACTCATCACAAACAGGTCAGCATCAGAAATCACAGGCTCACTCAACTGGCAGAAGTATGTGTTTGGATATGGATGTTATTTTCAGTGATCAAGTCTGAATACTTTGATTCTCAGCAGGTTTTTTTTGCAGAAATTGTAGAGAAATCCACCTAGGTAATTCCGAGAAGACAATGTGAATCAGAACCATTGTTAATGATGCTGTTATCTGGGAGGAGAGACATGTACTTGTTTGGGGTTCATTTCCCATGGTCCAAGACACATGGGTCCTGGTAAAAAACTGTGGACACAAGGTACAGAGCTTCACAACAAATAAAAAGGCAGGGATGGGCCAGTAAGTTATTTTAAGGTATCTTTAAATATAAATTGAACCCCAGAGGCAGAAAAGTCATCTACCCAACACCGGCACATTTTAAACACGATTAGGACTTGTAGGTCAAAATCCCGTAACAAAAAAGGGAAGTTTTTGGTTGTTTCCAAAATGAGGAAAGCATATTAAACAGAATCTTGTGACTTAAACTTCACTCAAGTGAGCTTAAAACTGGCATAATTTTGATACCAAAAGTAAGCTGAATAACCAATACAAAAAACAGAACTAACTGGAATTTTTCACCCCCAAAACATAATCCCAAATCCAAAACAACTTATATAAGAGATGCAAGTAACAGAAAAAGTCAAATAAAACAACAGTGGTTCCTGAATTTAAAGGAAGGATGCCCACTTCTCTCTCTCTCAAGAGG
The DNA here is from genome assembly GCF_008728515.1 of Papio anubis. Classification (NCBI taxonomy): domain Eukaryota; kingdom Metazoa; phylum Chordata; class Mammalia; order Primates; family Cercopithecidae; genus Papio; species Papio anubis. Next base: position 120,799,447 of record NC_044978.1, on the reverse strand, counting down.
CAGATGGTCAGCTGAAAAATAAAAACATTGTATCAATAGAACACTCCAAAGAAAAAAAATTGCAGCCATCTCTGTTCATGCAATATCAAGTTTTTTTTTGTTTTTTTTTTTGTTTTTTTTTTTTTTTTAAAAACCCAAACACCAAAACAACCCATAAAACTAATAAAAGGAAAGAAATTGTTGTTCAGATCTTATGACCTGATGGTTGAGAATCCTGATCAGGCTGTTCAGAATGTGGCTCATGGGACAGAAAGGACAGGAGATACCATGAGATCACGTTTGTAGGCCCTGGACGTGGTGGCCCCCTCAGGTTAGGGTACACGCTGTCTTCAGTCCATCAGTTCTTGGATCAGCAGCTTCAAGAACATGATAGTTCTAAGCAAGGGGATCCCAGCACAAGACCTTGGGTCTTGGCCCACGTTTTCTGTTTCGCTCAATTTCCTTTTTCCTTTTTAATTAATATTATTGAATATGACTATTTTTTTGGTAGTGGTAAGTCACTTCAGTATCCACTATGGGCAGACATTGACAAATACAAACAGCAGTGCAATATTTGACCCAGACTTTAAAAGAACAGGAGGCGATGGTGGAAATGAGGTAACTCTTCCCCAACACGTGTGAACAGACAGCTCCTGCTCTTCTAATGCTCTATGTCCATTAGGAGAGAGTAGGGCTTGTCAACAGGATGGTTACATAAAGAAGAAGCTACAGAAGAGAAAAAAGAAAGGTTCAGATTCAAATTTGATTCTTAATGGCTGAAGAAAAAAAGGAGCTTCTCTACAACAAGCTGTGAAAGAACAGCAGTGTGTCAGTTAACAGGGTGACTTCCTTGAGCTCCACGGGAGGGTGAGCAGCAGCGGGGAAGAGGAGGCCAGTGAAGACGACGATGCCTCAGCTGGGCACCAAGGCACATGAATTGGCAGGGTGGACAGGGACAGGTATGGGGGAAAAAAAGTGATAACATGATATGTGAAGTACAGGACACTACATGGCAAGTATCTTTGAGAAACTGGTGTAACCCAGACAGCAGCCATTTGAAGTCCACCACACAAGGCAGGAAAGCATGAGACTCTTATCCTTGTTTCTTTTATCCAGTAAGCACGTGTGCATATGCAAACCAAGCAGCGACTAAAAAGAACTCACAAAAAAGGGCACACAAACAATGTTTGGGTAAAAATATATTTTCCCCCGCTTTATGTCTTGGCACTAGTGATATATGCATAGATTACCTGTTCACCACTCTCCTACCTTAACAGATGCCAAATTACCAAGCATGTTGCTAAGTGATTACTTTCATATTTGAAAAAATGATATGCTTCACATCAATACAATTACTTTAGTTTTTAAAAAAAGACAAATGTCTAACATGCAGCTTACATATATGACAATTCTGCATTAACACTGAAAGTAGATTACACAACAGTTTTAGAAAGCACATTGGTTATTTTCAAACAGCAAAATGACAAGGATCTACAACTACAGTTTAAGGCATATCAGCATATTTTAAAATTAAGAAATAGACAAAGTTCTACTGCTGTTCACAGCTTTTCAATTTATTTAAAAAATTCCCTTCATACCTACATACAAACTAGACTTTGTAGGTCTTAATTCCAACTAACGAATGTGTCCTGTCAGTGGAACCAGGACTTTTCAAAGCTCAGACTTGACAATTCCAGACACTTGCAAATGGCAAAGCAAAGGGGTGGGAATGGACAGTTTTTGCAGGACCACACAGAGACAGTAGGACGTGGGTCGGTAACAGCTGAAAAACCTCACTCAATAGTTTGTATGTGAAACAGTCATGGAAATGTCAAGAAAGCAAGGAAACCAAGTCTGTTCATTTGAGGTGCACAAGATGTGGAGAGTGTGTGTTACTGCTGGTGAGTCACAAAGCAGAGAAGGAAGATAAGTAATCTGTGCCCACTGTTACATTAAATAATTCCCATTGTTGAAATGCCCTTTAAAAGGAGAAAACCTTAACCAATTTATAAAGAGCCTAAGTTGGGAAAACACAGTCTGAACTGCCCATAAATTCTCATCAATGCTTCTCCATCACATTCTACAGTACATGTGTTATGGAGATCTAAAGTTCAGAAGAAGCAAAAAGATGGCCATTATGTTTTAACAAAAGATGTGAGGGAAGGCCAGCTAGAGTTACATAGGCCCCTCACCCCCAAAAAAAGAGGTGGCCACTGTCAGCAGTTAGCACCAGGGAGAGACCACTGGACTAAGATAAAAAAATTAAGTGGTCATAAAGGCATCCTAGCATAAAATTTTTTCTCTTGGTTTTCTCTAGTAGAAGATAGTAATTTCTCATTCTGGATGTACTTGCCTTGCCGGAATCAAGGGCCCTCTGAACTATCCAATGATGCCCATGAGGCTATGTAGAGCACAGGCAGGGATTAATAATTTCTTTTTTTTTTTCTTTGGAGAGTCTCACTCCATCACCCAGGTTGGAATGCAGTGGCGCAGTCTTGGCTCACTGCAACCTCCATCTCCCACGCTCAAGCAATTCTCCTGCCTTAGCCTCCCAGGTAGCTGGGACTACAGGCACGCGCCACCACGCCTGGCTATATTTTTGTATTTTTTGTAGAGACGGGGTTTCACTATGTTGGCCAGGATGGTCTTGATCTCCTGACCTCGTGATCCGCCTGCCTCGGCCTCTCAAAGTGCTGGGATTACAGGCGTCAAGTGATCTGCCCACCTCAGCCTCTCAAAGTGCTGAGATTACAGGTATGAGCCACCACAACTGGCCTGGATTGGTAATTTCGGATTTCCAAATTCAGGTCAAGAAGTGGAATTTATTACGTGGTTCTTGTGAAAAAAAATATAAATGTGGCCTTTTATATATATTTAGTTTTTTTTTTTAAACAAAACAAAAACAAAGGCTACTCAAACCATTACCTTCCTGCCCCCCTTGAAAAGAAAAAAAAATCCATCCATCCCACTTGCTTTCTCTAATTTTGAAAAGTCAGAAAGATCTCAAAGGTTTCTTACTACTGTACTTACATGCAAAGGCGAAAGCACATCCAATTAGATTTGAGGGTATCATTTATTCCGTGCAGAGCCAAGGACTACTGTGAAAAAAGGCATAGATACAGAAAGAAAAAAGAAGAGCAGCAATAACAAACTAAACAGGGCCGGGGAGCAGTGGCAGAAAAAAGTTCAGAAGCAATACATTAAAAAAAAAAAAAAAAAAAAAAAAAGCTTCTATTTGTTTCTTTTGACTTTTTATTCTCTGACTCGCCATATGATTTATTTTGCTGGGAAAATTTTAATGCAAAAAAGTCAATCCAACCAACAATCTTGGAATCAAAAAGTCAGCTAGATGCCTTTCGCTGTTATGCTTATTTAAAAAAAATTTTAGTGATGCAAGAAACAATTTAAAAGTGTACTTTCTGTACGAGCCACAAAAATGCTCACACAAGCAGTGGTTGGAACAAGCATACAACACAAATATTCAAGCTTTTGTCTGATGCACAGCCTATGAGCAAATTCAGCCCATGGTTTGAATCAACATGCCAGCTACTATTCGGCTGCTCCACAGTTAGCTCCAGACTAGAATTATTTAAAAAAAACAGAAGCAAAAACAAGGATGTTGGTCCAGTAGCTCCTAAACGTGTGAAGACTATGACTGCTGCTGTGTCTAGTGTGTAGCTTCTATTCCAGCTTTGTTTAGGCTTCCACGAAACTAATTTCCTTACTTTGCTTAATTAAGCATAATTAGTTCATGGAAGACCATTCCTTCTTTCCTCTAAGTATGGCTGAGGACAAAGAGAAGGAGAAAAAGTCTTTGCTGAAATCAAAATAGAGACTTGTTCATTTTAAAAAGAAAGTGTGTGTCAGGGGAGATGCAGCATATTCTATCCTATTAATCTCTAACCAGTGAGGAAAATGTGGAGGGGAAGTGGGTTCATGAGCAATGTTATCCTTTCTATATGTAGAGAGAAAGCTGGGAGGATCTTGTTAGTAGAGGGGAAGAAAACAATCACACAGATGAAAAGATAAGCATCAGAAAGGAACAGTATAGAAAAGAGATGAAATATGCACTTTTCCATACAAATTAGGCACGCAGGATAGGTTCTGGCGTGTGGGTCCGCTCCAACTCCTGATGAGGCAAGGGCCTTAGACAAAGAGCAGGTGGAGCTAGCCAAGGTGAGGAATACTCCAGACAATGATTTGAGACTTCAGTTGTTCTATTTCTTCTCTCTTTTATTGCCAAATACTGAAAGGAGACTAAGCAAGGAAGCTGAATAGGAAATGTCTACCTTCTTCACTTACGGGTCATGTTGTGGTCCTTCCTATTTCCACCTTAAAGTTGACAAGGTCTCCCTCAAATTCGTGCTACCAATGATACAGAGTTTATAGCAAATTTTCTAAGGGAAGTATCTGTGGAAATTTTCTCATGATTAGGGAAAAATTTTATTAGAAGTACAAGGATCCTGGAATCAGTCATCAGGGCCTCCCTCTAAGCCCACTGGGAACAAACTGTGTGTTTCATAAACTGTGTGTTTATGAACGGTTCCTTACTGTTAGTGGTAAGCAGGTTGTAGAAAGCCCATCATCCTTAGTAGAAGGTTCTTCTACTAACCAATGTTATATGATTCAACCTTTAAGACGTCTATCTGTGAGAGGATCAAGGATGCACCAGTAAATGTGAACATAATCATTGTTTTCTCAGGCCTGTCTACTCTACTCCAACTTGGCCAGGATTTGAAGGCAGGCATTCAGATGCGGTTTCAAACCATGAGAGGAGACAGTCTGAACAGACCCACAAGCTCAGGCCAAATAATGTTACTGATGAAAATGAAAATGTCATGCAAGTGTAAAAATAAAATATAATGCTTGCTCACCCGTCTGTCTACATACAAATCTACCTTGGCTTGGGACAAGTGTGGAGAAAAGACAGTGAGTTCAGGGATTGTGCACTCATGGAGATGAATCATCAAGAAAATGCAAACTCTTGTCATGGCTATTCAGGTTTTTAGTTCAGCTGCTGAGGCGGTGAGAAGTTTTCATGTCAGACGTACAGGTAGCATTTTACCCCACTTTCCTCTGTCCAAAGCGACATACAAGTAACAGGCCTGCTTCGTGCTGCCATTCAGAACAGGCATAAAAAGCAAATCATTTACTTTCCGGAAACAGAGTCCAGCTGCACAGAGCATTTGCGGTTATTCCCTTGTTCTATCATTTTCTACTACCCAACAACATTCAGCAAACGAGTTAATAATAGTTACTGGTGTTTGAAGAAGGGTAAAAAAAATAAAAATAAAAATAAAAATAAAGAACACACATGGCAGAGATACGATATTACTGCAAAAGCAGGTGAATGCGGGAACATCCTTGGCTTGCCAGGCTTTATGTGAAGCTTGCACTGCAAGTTAAAAAACAAAACAAAAAAGTTAGAAATAATAATAAATTAAAAAGAAAGGAAAATTAGGAGCGACAGCACCAGCATTCAGCGATGGTGAATGCTCATGCAATGATTATGGAATTGACAGAAATTAAAACCAAAAATTTGAGAAGGCTACTCTACATGACAAGCAAAAGCAAAATTTAATACTGAATTAAAGGCATACGGTTAGTTTCCATTTGTATGTAATTTAGAATTCACAAGTGACTTCTTGAAACCACTGCATGTCTAGTGGGAGGATTTACTCTTTAGCTTTTGTTTTCTCAAATAACACAAAACCATTATCTATTAGGTTTGGGTGTCCCATTAGTACTGAATAGGAGCTTCACCTTCCACTTCTGACCTGCTGAAGGCGTCAGAGAATAAATATACAATAAATGCCTTTGTACAATTGACTTGAAGAAAAGGTCTAACGCAGTTTAGGGATTGAAATTACATAGTGAATGGAGGACATGCTATTAATCTAGTTGGGTAGGGGGAAAAAAGACAATCACTGTAATGGTTACAGATACAGCAATGCCAGGAGCTTTCCCCCTCTTCTAGGTACAAAGCAATGCCAAACCCACGGCCCATGTGTCTAATTTTAGGCAAGTGCAAAACATGCAACTTTATTCCTTAGCAAGAATCAAAACTTTTTTTTTTTAAAGATGAGTGGATGGTTGGGTAAACAAGTATGGTTTTAGAATGATGAATTTTATAACTGTCTTTTGGGATAGATGCAGCTTAACCAGCAAATGGCTGCTGGCAATTGTGCAGACAGTTTTCAGAAAAGGGAAACACTGTCCACTGACCAACTTACCCCCGCGCAGTCCCACCACTGTGGTACAGCCGCAAACAAGGAAAGTGACTTGGTGGCCAGAGATGGCAGAAGGTGGGGCCAGCTAATGGCAGTGCCAGGGTTAGTTCTACTTTGCCTGTCATCTTAGGAAATGTTATACACTCTCATGCCACTACAGGTCAAGGAGAAGTATAAAGCCTTACCTACATTAAAAAAGGAGCGTGTCATTAGAATAGAAAAAAGAGAATTTAAAACTATTAGAAAAACTAAGTTAGGCTTTGAGGTGGAAACACAGCAGGTAAATAAGTAAGCATCTGCCTTTTCGTTTTCTACCTACAACAAAGCCAGCTCCTAACGGTAACTCCTACATCTGCTCCAGCTATGCCAGGAGGCATCTTCCCAGCTCTTTTCAGAGTGCTGCCCTATCCAGCCTGGTCACTGTCTTTCTGCGGTCCCTCTAACCAACGCAGTCCACTGCCTCTGGCAGTAAAAGGTGTGAGTTTTGTTTGTTTGTTTGTTTGTTTTACTTTGACACTTCAGGCCTCCACTGGCAGTTGCTTTCACTGTACAAATGCAAAGTGTGGAAAAGGGTAAGGACCTAGAAAAAGTTACACAAACAATACGTGCCATTGTCAGGAGCAAAACCTGGTTACTACTCTGAACCAAATTGAGTATAATATCCTTCAAAATAAATGAGAATACATAAATAAGCTAAAATAGAATCCACACAGGCTTCACAGAAACTTTGAAAGCATTACACATTGGTAAGGATAGGAAGAAAATAACCTAACATGTCCAAAAGGGCAAGGAAAAACCTCCCTACACTGGGAAGTTTGTTACTAAATAAACTTTTTTTAAAATGGAGGCACAATAATGATCAGTTCTTGGAATTTTTATTGCTTAAAGGCACGTCTAGTATACACGAAATACTCTTTTAACATTGCTGGTCTTTTAGAAACATTCTTAAGTTTTAAAACTCAAACCTTTATGCACTGAGTGCTTCAGGGTGAAAAGACAAACTTGACTTTGGGTTTCCTAAGCTATAAGTCAGCAGCTTTTTGTCTCATTCATACCTATAGATGTATGTGTATGTACACACACACACACACACACACACACACACACACACACACCCCTATATCCTTGGTTGGTCTGGATTAACAAAGGTACAATGCCAAATGGCTTTCATCTGTCTTCACTGGAAGAGTCACTGTAATCTCTGAGTCTCTGCATGGGGAACATCACCACGAGTGTTAGAGGCTCTCCCAACACACATAGCTACAAAGGGTTTTCTTAAACTAGATTATAATCTATGTGGTTGTTACTCTCAGAATTAATCCAGCATAACTAAATTTTGGGCCTTGAACTCCTTTGGTCACTTGGATCTGTGCCAACTCCAAATAAAATCACAACCACTTCTACTATTGTTCAGAACATTTGCCTCCTCCCTTGCTCTAGTGATACATTTTCTGCTGTCTCAGAGCTCAGAATGTCAAAGTTGGTAAAGCATGATTTAAAACTCTCAGTATGTCATTGTAGCAGTCCATTTTTATTTTTACTGCAGGCAACATGAGATTTCTTAGGGGTGAGCCTACTGCACATTCATCAAGACTAAGTGGACAACAGCACTGTGCTCACTCTTCCCTATAACACATCTCAGTTACTGTGCAGAGACTTGATCCTGTGTACTCTATGTTTAAAGAATGTAATTCTTTATGTGCTTGAGTATCAATGTTTTTGTTTACTTATGGTCAGCTTTTTCCCTAGAACCTCGGCATGTAAGGGGAAAGAGCAAGACTTCCTGAAACAAGTTCTGAGTTGCTTTAAATAGCTGCCCTAAAAGCACCGCACATTAGACAAAGGAGGGCGGCATCTGCATATCTGCCACTGAGATACCACAAAGGTTTTCCTTAGTGGTATTCTTACCATACTGCTTCCTGTCAAAACCGATAGCTAGTAACGTAACACTAGGCTTAATGTGATTCAAAGGACAGCTTCAAATCACAGGAGAATGTCAAGGCAGGGCTAAATCTCCCACTGGTTTCAGGCAGCTGCTACTGGAGTATCATAGGAAGTAACCAACTCAAGAGCAGAATCTGACCTTTTGGCACATGACATTAAGACCCTATTTAAAAAACCTTTTATGAGTGGGTTTAGGTTTGGCTTGAGGGTTGGCAGAGGTGTCAACTGGATAGGCATTTGGATCCCATTTCACAATAAAACAATTCATCATACTGAATTTACAGGAAACTAGTGACCACTAGCAGCTCTTCCAAATGTTTCATTTTGGGAACGAGACTTTCAGTGACTGGCTTACGAAGTCTTACAACACAGAATAGGAAAATAATTTTAACAACTGTGATTTTAAGATGCTCTCTATCAAGAGTCATGAGAACTGTCTTCAGAGGGTGCTGAAGAGACATCAACCTGTCTTCTTCGAGACTCCTAGTGTTGGTGTGGAAGATGCTACTGGAGACAACAGGTTCCTCCAGGCCTGATTGCTCGGTCAATGTGGTCAAGTTTTATAAATTAATCTTTGTGTACCTTTTAAAAATATTTTAAAAACCTTCATCATCTTCCCTGCACTGTAGAGAAAATACTTGCTTTTATCTTTCTGGTAAAAGACCAGTTTCCAGTCTGTGAATGGGAAAAGTAGAGACATGCAAGAGGAATAAACTGTTAGAGGTCCCCAGTACATGGGGGTGACACCTGCTTACTTTTTCTTATCCTTGTCTTTCTTGGTTTGCTGGGCCCCAGATTGCTGGGCCTGGGACTGTAGCAACTGAGCCGCTGCTTTCTTCTTCTGGAAGTTGTTCACCTCCTCCTCAAGCTCCTTCTTCTTGTCTTCCACTTTCTTCTTTTCTTCTTGGTGTGTCCGCTTTAGAAGGTCAAACTTCTCATGAAGCTGGAGAGAAAAAGAAGACAGGCTTGGTGAACGGAATGAAAATCCATTTGATGTAAAGTTCTTTGGATCTGTTCAAAAAACAAAACATGGCCAGGCGCGGTGGCTCACGCCTGTTATCCCAGCACTTTGGGAGGCTGAGACGGGTGGATCACGACGTCAGGAGTTCAAGACCAGCCTGGCCAAGATGGTGAAACCCCATCTCTACTGAAAATACAAAAATTAGCCAGGCATGGTGACGGGCGCCTATAATCCCTGCTACTCGGGAGGCCGAGGCAGAGAATTGCTTGAACCCGGGAGGCGGAGGTTGCAGTGAGCTGAGATCGCACCACTGCACTCCAGCCTGGGTGACAGAATGAGACTCCATCTTAAAAAAAAGAATACAAACAAACAAACATGTGTCATGTGGCTGCACTGGCTTTAATTACAGGTGTAAAGTACCGTTTTGTTGACTTCCTGGAGGAGCTGGGCTGGGAGGCTGAAGAACATCCCTCAGAGACCCAGACTCCTGTGATACTTGAACTCCTTGGACTAAAGATTCCTTCGCTCTGTTGCCCAGGCTGGAGAGCAGTGACTCAATCTCAGCTCATTGCAACCTCTGTCTCCCGGGTTCAAGCAATTCTCCTGCTTCTGCCTTCCAAGTAGCTGGGATTATGGGCATGCGCCACCACGCCCAGCTAATTTTTGTATCTTTAGTAGAGACGGGGTTTCACCATATTGGCCAGGCTGGTTGCGAACTCCTGACCTCGTGATCCTCCCGCCTTGGCATCCCAAGGTGCTGGGATTACAGGTGTGAACCACCGCACCTAGCCAAAATTAATGATGATCCTAACAAAAAAACTCACCCCAGTGGTAAAATTGGCTCTTTACCTCTGGACCTTTTTCAAAATGTATAAAAAACATTTACTTAGAGATATATACAATGACTACATATATATGTGTGTGTATATATATACATATGTATATACGTGCGTGCGTGTGTGTACATAGCTATATAAGCATTATGAATTAGCTACTTAAATAATGTGTTGGGAAATTTCTGGCCCTTGAGGGAAGGAAAGGGAAGAAGAAAAGGAAAGGAAGAAGAAAGGAAATGAAAAAGAAAGGGAAAGGAAGGAACTCCAGATAATCTTAGATTTTTTACCCAGCATCCCCTTGGTTCTTGAAGCCAACAGCAAATAAGGCTGAACTTTCTCTGCAGCAAAACCATCTTGAGTGCTTAGCTATTTAAATAGCCTCTAAGTTTCAGTAGTTTTTAGATAAAATAAATTAAAACAAGAAAATGAGGAAATTTAGATGATTTCACTTAGAAACGTATAGATATAGTTCAAACACTTCAGATACTCATTATTGACCAGCAGAAATAGACATTATGCATACAAGCGTACATACACACATACATACACACACACACACTCAAATACAATGGGATGAGTGTTATAGTACAAATCTATGTTAACTTCTAGGAAGCAGTTAATCTGGCCAGCGGAGGGAACTGAGGTAAGACTGGAGCAGGGAGTGCGAGCCCCATGAGGGCAGAAGCACGGGTGCAGACTTTGTGTCACAGCATATCCCCCAGACAGTGCCAAAGTCTAGAAGAGTTGGCTGATAGACTAAGATGATAATAATAGTCCCAGAATCCCAAATCTCATGTTTTAAGACTTGTAAATTGAAGAAATACAGAGCTACACAGGCCATATGATCAGATCTGGAGACCTAAGATCTAGTTTTAGTCTCGATTTTGCTAACTAGGTATGTGACTACAAAACATTTTTTTTTAAATTTTTATTATTTTTTATTATTATTATACTTTAAGTTCTAGGGTACATGTGCATAACGTGCAGGTTTGTTACATATGTATACTTGTGCCATGTTGGTGTGCTGCACCCATCAACTCATCAGCACCCCAAAAATAGTTTTAACTTTTATAACCTGTTTGTCATCTGTAAGGTGGGAATGAGAATATCTGACCCATTTTTCTGGCCAGGTTGGTAGGTCACTTGTGACAAAATGCATGTAGAAAGTACTTGGACCGGCTGGGCGCGGTGGCTCAAGCCTGTAATCCCAGCACTTTGGGAGGCCGAGACGGGCGGATCACGAGGTCAGGAGATCAAGACCATCCTGGCTAACACAGTGAAACCCCGTCTCTACTAAAAAATACAAAAAACTAGCCAGGCAAGGTGGTGGGCGTCTGTGGTCCCAGCTACTCCGGAGGCTGAGGCAGGAGAATGGCATAAACCCGGGAGGTGGAGCTTGCAGTGAGCTGAGATCCGGCCACTGCACTCCAGCCTGGGCGACAGAGCGAGACTCCGTCTCAAAAAAAAAAAAAAAAAAAAGAAAGTACTTGGACCATCATGAAATCCTCTAAAGTGTGAAGTACTAAGAAAATCTCCCTCTTACAAATCTTTCCCTTGGAAGCAGGACAGATGGCTTACCTCTTTCTCTGCCTCTTTAAGTTCAGCTTCTTTCTCCTTCACTCTCATAACAAACATTTGTCTCATTTCTTCTTCTTTCTTCTGCAGTTCTCCCAGGAATTCATTCCTTTTTGCTTCATATGTCTCCTGAAGACTATTCAAAATCCACAAACCAAGGACAGCATTATGAAATTGTATACTAAGAAATTTCAGTTCACATAATTTCTACCCATCTACTTCCAAAACATAAAGCTGTTGCTTGCCATATTAAAGCATAAGTAGAATGACACTGTTTTGCTTTTAGTTATTCTGTGGTTGGAAAGACAAGTGCATCAAGAACTAGAAATCAGTCAGTAAGCATGACATAGCACTAAAGGTATGTCTCTGACTAGCCAAGTTTTATCTTACATATATTCATACAGGGAAAACCTGGGCTGAGGAGGTGGAGGTGGTATAGGATTTGAGAAGATGGAGGAGGCCTGGTATAGGGGGAGAAATGAAGAGGCACTGGAGTCCCACAGATCCAGGTTTGAATTCGGACCGTACCAACTGACCGGCTGTTCTTAGAAAAGCACAGCCTCCCTCAGCCTCCAAGGTCTGAGACGTGGATACAGTGACACTTACCTTCTAGGGATATGACCCTGAGAATGAAATGAAGGAAAGGGAATAAAACATCAAACATATAATCAGTGCCCAGTAAATGGTACTCTCCCGTCTCATCTCCCTCCAGCCCCCAATGTGGAAAATAAACCCAGCAAAAGTAAACTAAAGAGACAACATTACCTTGAAAGGTATTGTAGAAAATTGCTACTTTTCAAGTTATATTACCAGTTGTAAATAGAGCAGGGAGAATAGTTTAATTTTTATTTTCAATTCTATCCTCCTCCTGACTGTCTCAGAAGTTAGAGCCCAATATTCTACATTGAATGCTACAGCTCAGCTTTATCTCTAAGTCAAAACAAATATATTTACAGAGAAATCACTTTGGTAGCACAGCTTAAGAAAATACAACCCCACTGCCACCCCCACATACACACAGAAACATTTGCTGATATTTTATAGGTGCTATTTCTCTCCCTGTCTTGCTGTTTCCCTACAACAACTGTTGTATATTAACCGTCTGCAGTATATCTGCCTTTCCCACGGACCGAATTCGTCCAAAGCGTAGACTACAAACTGGATAGCCACTCCGGATGACCCCCGGTACCATGCGGACTACCACACATCATTACATCTGTCCATTTAGACGAAGAAAAAGGAAATTCAGGTGACAGGAACATACGTGCATGTAGATACACACATCTATAATGAACTACAGAACTAGTTTAGTATTAGAAAATGTATTAGGCCAAGCATGGTAGCTCACGCCTGTAATCCCAGCACTTTGGGAGACTGAGGCAGGAGGATCACCTGAGGTCATGAGTTCGAGGCCAATATGGTGAAACCCCCATCTCTACTAAAAATACAAAAATTAGCTGGGTGTGGTGGTGAGCACCTGTAACCCCAGCTACTTGGGAGGCTGAGGCAGGAGGATCACTCGAACCCAGGAATTGGAGCTTGCAGTGAGCTGAGACCATGCCATTGCACTCCAGCCTGGGCAACAGAGCAAGACTCCATTTCAAAAAAAGAAAACATATTACTTAGGCTGGTTTTTACTTCAATAATTAACATGGTTATTAGTTTATTAAAAGTAAGTTATCTTGCCCTCGCCACTATCAATAGTACCTGTTTATAAACAATTGTTTTGAGTTTCCAGAGGTACATTTAGCTTTCACATTATCTTACAAGATAATAACATGTTCGGCCAATGTTAGTGTTGGCTAATATTAATAGCAATAGTTGGACTTCAAGTTTAAGATCTATAGTGATGGATATATAGAGAAGTATACTGATAACAGAACTATAAAATAATTCATGAAATTTTGCATACTAGCTTATAATAAACTCTTCATCACTATTATTTAGCTCAGAATTGCCAAAGGTAGAGGATGACTTGTCCCTCCTATGAAATTTTACAGAAAACTCAGTTTTTGTTGATTTTAGAATAATGAATATATCTCCCTCTTATTTCTAACAAACAATGGAAACTTTGATAGAAACACTACCCAAAATGTATTCCAGAGACCACCAATTTCAAGAAAGGATCTCCAAAAGAGGGGCTCCAACGTCAAAAGACAGAAGGGAGAATGGTGCCCCTACTATCCTTTTAGCAGATTCACAGTGCATGGTGGATCTCAACCTTGGCCGCACAGCAGGGGCACTGGGCACGTTTTGTTGCATACACTTCCCTAAATACAGAGTCCTAAGTTCAGTCCTGGAGAGGCTGCTTCCCAGGTGATTTGATGTAACTAGTTTGCTAGTTTTAAATGCTTCCCAGGTGATTTGATGTAACTAGTTTGCTAGTTTTAAATACTTCCCAGGTGATTTGATGTAACTAGTTTGCTAACTACTGCTTGTCTTAAATGCTCTGAGAAGCCCAAGAGTAAAAGAACCTGTTTAACTTGATTGTCTTAGAGTCCTCCAAATTTGTCTGATCATGGAAAATTTAAGCAATTCACTGATAGAATGTGCTCTGGGTAATGCTACCCTAAATGCTGAGAACTCACTAAATGACTCTGCCTTATCCAGTTCCAACCACAAGCTATCTTATGCTTCAGTTTCTGGAGATACATTTTGAAACTATGAATCACAACTCAATTGTGGGTCTTAACCAGTACGTTAAAAAGTTTAAGAGTAGGCATTACTACACAAAATGTGTATGCTGGATCATGATGGAAAATGCTTTTTATAGTGAAGCTTGCAGTCCAAAATTGGAAAGCCTAGTCCCAGAGAAAGCCTAAGGAGCAACTTTGCCATTGGCAAAACTGGAAGCAGTTTTGACACCCTGGGCCAGAGCAGGCAAATGGGCTCAACAAATGCTACTTCTTATATCATTGTGTCTTAGGATGTGAGCCAGCTTTTGAACTCTGACATTGGAAACAATAATCAGGAACATAAGAAACATAAGCCATAAAACCTTACCCCAAGGAATCACAACTGTAATTAGTTACTTACAAATAACTTAGAACCACAGCATCCACAGAATCAGATTCCCAGACACCTCTGCCAGTTGAGTTGTCCACTGGAGATACCAGAAGCCCTCACTAATATTTCCCAGTCATTGAAGACCAGTTCAAAAGGAACTGGCTCATATCCAGTAAAGATATCCAAAGTGATTATATATCTTTTTTTTTTTTTTTTTGGAGACAGGCTCCTACTGTCTCACCCAGGCTGGAGTGCAGGGGCAGGATCATAGCTCACTATACCCTCGAACTGCTGGGCTCAAGCGATCTTCCCACTTCAGCTTCTCGAGTAGTTGGGACCAACCACAAGCATGTGCCACCATGTCTGGCTAATTTTTTTTTTTAATTTTTTGTTGAGATGAAGTCTCCCTATGTTGCCCAGGCTGGTCTTACATTCATGAGCTCAAGTGATCCTCCTACCTCAGCCTCCTAGAGTGCTGGGATTTCAGATGTGAGCCTCTGCACCCATCTCTTCAGTGGTATCTTCCGCAACTTTTAGTTCTTCAAAGTTAATTTTTAATTACAGTTACTAATACCCTTTTCTAAGTGAGAAATGTGTACCTTTTTCACAAGATTTTAGATTGATTTGAAATTGAGGATTTTATCTTGTAATTTCCTCTTAACAGCCCTTGGGAGAGGCAGGTTTTGCTTGTGGAGGTCAAAGGAAGAGAATGAACACAGACACTTCAGTTCATCCTTCATTCTGGCGATTCACACAGTACAATTCTCTCTCTGTTCTTATCTAAAAGCATCTAGTGGAGGGCATGCCAGAGTATGATAATCTCTACCAGCATTTGTGGAGTGGAGCAATACAAACATGAATTCATTTAATCCTTACAACAACCCAGTAAGATAGACAATACTATCACCTCCCACTTTATAGATGGAGAAACTTGGACACACAGGTAATTTGAGCAGGTCACACAACAAAGAAGTAACAGAGCCAGGACTGAGCCCAGGCTACCTTGCTCAGATAAGAACTCTACCTCCTGCATTGCATGGCTGGTGTACGGAGGCCCAGCCACTCCTAATGAGTCTCCTGGGCCTGGACCTTGTTGGCCTCTGAGAAAATGGCGGTAACTGAGTGTTTTGTGTGAGTTGAACGGGGGTGAAGCAAGGAGATGGTGGTGTTCCAAGGTGAGATGAGAGCAGCTTGGGCGGGTACGCAGGGAGTAGCTCATGGGAGACACATGACATCTTCTCTTCTACCCTATAATGCCAGCAGAAAGGGGTTGGGGTTGAGGAAGGAGAGGCCTGGGTCCAGGGAAGTATGGGTGCTCTGGATGGTAGAAGCATGAGTTTCAAGGCTTCAGGGCAGCAGCTGGGCATGCGCGGGGAGAGGATAAAGATGGGCTTGGGAAAGAGCAGATGAATGCCTGGTTATATATGTATTCTGCCACAAGACAATAAAGACACAAGTGTGAATGCAGCCATGTTTAAAGGCAATCTAGGGTCGGGCTCCACTAGCTTTACTGCTGTGGTGTGCTGCCAAGGCTTGAATACAGCGTCTCTGTGCACACCCTGCTCCTCCTTTTGCCTCACACTGTGTAACATACACAGTGGCGCTGCCTCTTACTAGACTTGGCCTTAGAGGTCACTCTCTGTTTTACAAACATGTACTGTAAACACAAGTGGGGCCCAGAGGACAAATGGTGAATGAGGGTGCTCACTGGGAAGGATGAACTTCACTGCACACCCATGCAGAAATCCTGTGCTTTGAGAATATAAAACCTTAAGCCCTTGATTTATACTCCTCCAAGCTCAGCCTAAATTCACACGGAAGATCCATCTTCCACACACATCCAGGAATGGTGACTTTGCAGATGAAATTCTGGAAAATCACTTAAATCAATTGTGGCTTCTGCTTTTCCTTAACTCTGTCATCCTCCAAATAGTCACCTCACTCCATTCCTCCCTCTCAGGTACACAGGAAGTGCTGAGGGTGCCCGAAATTCTTCAAAGCAAAGGCTGAGCCCTTTTAAAAGCAGTGGTTTCCAAGAAAAGGAAACTCAAATTCATTTCATATCACTATTTACCAAGACATGTGGTTTAAAGCCAACTTTTGGTACCAAGTGATCTTCCCTAAACCAGGAGGGACACCAGAGTTTGAATGAGTGGTCTAAGAGGAGAAACTGTTTCCAGTTGAAATGGAAAACCTGGTCCCAGTTACCAAGATGTTAGAAGGTATTTATTTTTAGAAGGTCTACTTTTTTCTAATTTTCTAATTTTCTTATATATGGAAAAAAGTAAAGGCCTTGGTAATATATATATGTATATATATAATGTGTGTATATATATCTATTATATATACATAAGATATACATATATTGTTATTAATAATATAATTATAATATATTATATAATTATATAAATAATACATATGATTATATATGTTATATAATATATAATTATTTTATATATCTATATATATAGCGTGTGTGTGTGTGTGTGTGTATATATATTTTCCCTTTTCATCATCAAAAAGTAAAACTCAGGCCAGTGGAAATGGATCCAAGTGGGGAAGGGAGATATGGATAAAGCTCTCTAAGCATCAGGCAGACTCAGTGATGTCCCTCACCAATCCTGAAGCCACTGAAACAGGGAGAACAAAGCAGTGGGCTGGTCCAGCAGCTTCCCTCGCAGAAGCCCTGCTGGGCCTACCCAGCTCCACCTCTTCCTGGTGGGCAGTTACTCTGGGCTTGCAGGAAATGCCTTAATTAAAATGCTGGCTACACAGACAACTTAGTGGCCTGTAGCAGCAGGAAATCCTCACCATCCCCAGGCTCCCAGGGAATCTAAGAAACCCAGTCAAGATGGTGGAAGGACTTGGTCTTGCCTGTCCCAGAAGACTTAGGCCACTGGGCCCTTCCTGGTGGTGTAGATAGCTAAGGGTAGCATCATAGACTCTTCAAATTCCACAGATTCCTGAGGTGAAAGAAACACAACTATGCCAAATGGCTCTGAACATTTTGAGAAGTAAAAACACTTTCAGAGGTAAATGACCTCAAACAAACTCAAGAAACAGTCACACGCATTCTAACTTTTGCAGGCAGTTCACAGGCTCCAAGTTATGATCTTGTCTAGGGGTTGGGCAACTACAGCCTGAGGACCAAATCTGGCCCCCCATCTGTTTTTGTAAATGAAGTTTTACTGGAACACAGCCATGTCCATTCATTTACAGTATGGTCTATGGCTGCTTTCGGACAAGGGCACACTGAATAGTTGTGATAGAAACCATTTGGCCTGCAGAACCTAAAATGTTTACTATCTAACCCAGTACAGAAAAAAAAATTTTTTTACTGGATCTAATTATTCCATGATCTGGATCAGCTCCTCATTTCACAGATGAAGAAATTCAGGCCCAGGTGGGTTAAGAATTTGTAGCATAGCAGGACCAAGAACTGAACTCAAACTCCTGACTCCTAGCCCAGTGCTCTTCAACGCTGTCTGGATTTGAATGAAGGCGAGGGGAAAATGAATTCAATTTTATAGCAGTTCCTTTTTTTCAATATCTCTTTGCATGAAAACAAATATTCTATGTAATAGTGAAGATGGCCTTTCCCACACAGAAACTGTTTCATCAGGTTTAGTAACCATAAAGTGGACTTGCCTTTGTAAGGACTGTTTTCTGGTAAATGCATTTCAAGGTTCAATTAGTTAAACCTATGTACACAAAAAGGTGTCCTATACCTTGCCTCAGAATGTGACTTTCACATGGTTGGAGATGGTCAGTTTTGCAAGCCGCCAGGGCAGAAGGGAATGATGCAACCTTGGCTAGAAGTTAACTTCTTGGTAAACCCCTTGTCTGGGTTCTGCATTTGTTCTCACTGCATACACACATGCTCGTGGAACTCCTCAGTAGCAGAGTGCCAGGCGACAAGCCCAGGCATTCCTAAACTATCTCTAAAGCAATTGCAAGAAAATAAACTCCCTCCTGGCCGGGCGCAGTGGCTCACGCCTGTAATCCCAGCACTTTGGGAGGCCGAGTGGATCACAAGGTCAGGAGATCGAGACCATCCTGGTCAACACAGTGAAACCCCGTCTCTACTAAAAATACAAAAATTAGCTGGGCATGGTGGCGGGCGCCTGTAGTCCCAGCTACTTGGGAGGCTGAGGCAGGAGAATGGCGTCAACCCGGGAGGCGGAGCTTGCAATAAGCCGAGATGGCGCCACTGCACTCCAGCCTGGGTGACAGAGCAAGACTCCGTCTCCAAAAAAAAAAAAAAAGAAAAGAAACTCCTCCTACAGACCCACAGGGACAGAATCTGCTGTGCACAGGCTGCCTCGGGTTCTATTGTCAGCCAGCTTATAGACATCAGAGTGTGTTGTAGGGCTAGCCAGCAAAGAGGAGAAAAACAGGTTTTTTTCCCCAAGGAACTATGGCCCTCAATTTCTAAAGGCACAGAGCCCAGACACACCTCACAACACCTGAATTCAAATTCCCATTAAGAAACGGCCTGGGGGCCAGGCGGGGTGGCTCACGCCTGTAATCCCAGCACTTTGGGAGGCTGAAGCACTCCAGCCTGGCGACAGAGCAAGGCTCTGTCTCAAAAAAAAAAAAAAAAAAAAAGAAAGAAAAGAAAAGAAACTGCTTGGGCACCATCTGGACAATCCTCTCCTCCACCAGGAGGTGGCGAACCTGGCCTGGCAGCCTCACCCCACACCTTTATCCAGAACCATCCCACGACTCACCCCAGTGTGGGCCAATCCTATCCCTACCACTGGATTCTGACGGGGTCTGGGCTTCAGCTGGGGTATTAATTCTACATCCATTTCTCCCCTTCACATTTTGCATCTTTATCTGCCAGTGATATAAAAAAACACATAATCTCCTGAAAGCTATTCTCCTTTTCTCCTGATTCTTTGTTGTTAGAATTTTACTGAACCACTGAAAGCTAATAGTAAAAGTGCTTGACAAAGGAAGAGCCTTCGGAAGTTAAAGGCGTTTGGCAAAAATGAATGGGGCAAACTGTAATCAGCAGCCACACCTTTGTAAATGCATCAACCAGGCTCTGTACCTCTGCAAGAGAACAGGCAGAAACCTGGGCTCAGGACCCAGATGGCAAGAGCTCAACACCACACCACTGTTTACTACTTGGAGGACCTTGGGCAGTTTGTTTACACTTTCAGTGCCTTTGTTTCCTCATCTGTAAAATGTGGATGATAATAATAATGACATCAACTAGATAAGTTAGTTGAGATAATGCAAATAAAGCAATTATCCCAATGCCTGACAACATATGAATTAATCTTCACCCACCAGATCCTTCCATCATCACCATCTCAATCCAGCAAGCATTTCTGTGATGTACCAACATGCCACTCTCACCACTGTCTAGGAAACAGCTGATTGCTAGGTGCCTTCATACCTGAAGGGTTTGCTGTCAGGGTCAGTGTCCTTGAACCCCATCTCTTCAAGCTTACAGCGTCGGTACAATTCGTAGTGGCGGGTGTGAGTCTGCTCTCGCAAGTCCTCCATGTTCACCCGGATCAGCATCTCTCGAAGTTTCACAAAATCACAATGATTTTCATTCTCAACTATAAGAGGGGGGAAATGGAGGAAGTAGGATCAGCAATGATGTCACTGAAATATCTGCAGTGATGCTTCCAAGATGTTACTACCATCACTCCTGAAATCTCTGGGGTCTCAAGGCCATCTGAAGATCCTTTACTGGATTCACCTTACATTCATGATGAAGACAAGATTTCTGACAACACTGACCATAATACTGATGACAATGCTGACTGCTGAGTGCCTACTGAGCACAGGGCACAGGGGGAGGAGCTTGAAAACAAATATTGTCTTTACCCCTCATAATAACTCTGCCAAGTAGATGTCATGACTTGCTTTGCGGATGCAGGAGCTTGGTGAGCAAGCTGACCTCCCAAAGAGAGGTAGCAGAGTCTAGGTTCAAACGCTAGAACATCTGATCCAAAGCCAGATGTTGTACCACACCATGCTGTCTATAACTGTGCAGGGCCACTTTTACATACCACTTCATTTAATTTTATCAACGACACTGGGAAGAAAGGAATTTTCTTATTGTAGAGAAATTGGTAAGAGTAAGAACAATTGTATTTTTCCCAGGGATCTCAAAGGTACTGTTTCTTCTCACAGCTTTATTGTCTTTATTCAAAACAGAGGAAAAGGAGGTCTGACACATCTTAAACCAATGAAGAACTTTCTGTAGCCATCCTGCTTAATCCATAGCACTGGATGTCCTCCTTCAGAACACAAGGGTAGGTCATACAGTCCTTGTCCTTCAAAGTGACATACCTGACAAGCTTTCAGGTTAGACTGTGGCCATGTCCCACAGTGCCAAATATAGGTCAAATATTCTCATAAGTCTCAGATTTACTAAGATAACATTTTATTAGAAGGCGTTTTTTGCATAGTTGATGGAGAAAAAAGTACCCTCTTGTTTGCAAGAAACTTTTTGCTGCTTTTTAATACTTGGCTGATAAAACAAGTTCCAACTCCTAGGGAAGAACTATTTTTCAATCAGGACTTTATATTAATTCCCTACACAACCCAGCATCCTTGAGAGGCTACCTCAAGGGATTGGCAGTCACATCTCTCCATTGTCCACCTACCTGATTACTTTTTCTTTCTTCCTTACCTCCACGAGTGTGGAGCCCTACCACACCCTCCCACTGCCAGCCCACTGTTGAGGGCCTCCCTAAACAAGACGGGAAATGAACAAACACGGCCATTCACATAGGGGCTAAATGTGAAGACTCCATCTCCCATGCTGTGCACATACCCTGCACCACACCCCAGGGGTACTGCCTGGCCTTTGCCATCTTGTTGCCAATCTTCACCTCTTCGGTGCTGCCAACCACTGCAAATGGGAGATGGACCTGCCAAGCAAAAGGACAGAGAATAGTTACCTTACCCTGCTCTGACAGACTGGTTTCCACCAGTCTCTATCTTCTTCCTCCTTCTGCAGGCCTCTACTTGGTGGCAAGGGAAAAGCAGGCTGCAATTTGGTGGGTGGATGTCACATATCCCATCCCCCTTACAACCCAATACCGAATATGCGATAGGAGCTAGATTCAAGGGAAAACTGTAGGCGTCTTTGCGGCTATAAAGTAAGTTTTAGACTTGTGCTAGCCGATGCAGTAGCCACTAACTATATGTGGCTGTTGAGCACTTGAAATACAGCGTGTAGGACCAAGAAATTGAATATCTAACTTTTAATTGGTTTACCTCTAAATTTAAAATAGAAGCAACGTAAAATATTTTTCCATTAAATGCAACTTTATTGTTTTGGTAAAACTGCATTTCACTTTGCTTCAAACTCAAATCTTCTGAAAAACAAGACCAAGGTAGATGGCAAGGTAGACACAAGATTAAAGATAAAGTATCTTTTTGGCACTTATTTCATATTGAAAATCTTTAAGGTATGTTAGGAGAAACCTGGGTATGTAAATTTACCTTTTTAGCTGTGAATTTTATAAAATGTATATACAGATAAAGTATTTTTGGTGAAAATTCAGTCCAAAATGAGATAAGCTGTCATTGTAAAATATACACTGGATCTCAAAGATCTACCATTAAAATGTGTGTGTGGTTTTTTTTGTTTTGTTTTGTTTTTTTTGAAATGGCATCTTTCTCTGTCACCCAGGCTGGAGTGCAGTGGTGCTATCTCGGCTCACTGCAAGCTCCGCCTCCTGGGTTCACACCATTCTCCTGCCTCAGCTTCCCGAGTAGCTGGGACTATATAGGCGCCCGCCACCATGCCGGGCTAATTTTTGTATTTTTAGTAGAGACGGGGTTTCACCGTGTTAGCCAGGATGGTATTGATCTCCTGACCTTGTGATCCACTCGCCTCGGCCTCCTGAAGTGCTGAGATAACAGGTGTGAGCCACCGCACCCAGCCTAAAATACCTAATAATTTTTATATTGATTACATGTTGAAATTATATTTTACAACATATTGGGTTAAGTCCTTAAAATTAATTTCACATTTCTTTTTACTTTCTTTAAGGTGGCTACTAGAAAATTTTAAAATACTTGTATGTCTCACATTACAGTTCTACTTGAACAACACTGCTTTAGACAGTTGACTACTGCACAAATTCTAAGTCAGAAACACACTTTAGCCCAAATTATTGGCTCAAGTTTTGCACCCAGACTTATCTGAAGTAGAGATGGTGTCCAAGAAAACTGACTCTTTCACATCGGTTTATTTGGTAGTTATCACTGCATTCTGAGTGGGAGAGGAAATAATAATCCTATCTTTTTTCTATCAGCATGTAAGAATAAGATTTGAAATAGCTGCTCCAAGAATTATTATTTAGAGTTCCTTGATCCAGTGTTCTTCCACTATAGATACATTGAGAAAGAAGATAAAGTTTTCAAGCCAATTCCTCTCCTACAGAGAACTTGGCATAATCATTGGCTCAGGTTTCCCAAGTAGCTTTTTGTCGGATGCTTAAGATATTGACATTTTCTAGTTCATCTCACACTCTAAGAAGGAAAGAAAGTGTATTCTCTTTCTCAAACAAGTCTGAGTTTCAGACTTGAACACTATTGTCGCCTGAAGTTGAGGAGCAACAGGACCTTTCCAGTCAATATTTTGGTGTAATGACCAAGGAAATTTCTCCACTCAAATGTAACAAAAGCGACTGCCAGTGGAATCTGTTTTCCTCAGATTTCTACACATTACGTGGAATTTCATCAGCAAAAATTGTTTGTAATGAAAAGCCTAAAAAATAATTCTTTAAAGAACAGGATTAATTTGGAATGTCAGAGATTCAGTTCTATTAATCTGATAAAGACAGAAAGAAAATAGAGCAAAAATTCTTGGGTATTTTCTTTCCAATAAGTTTAACACAGATATAGTTCCATGAATATAAAATAATGAAAACTTATTTAGAAGGATAGGAATATAAAGAAAAATTACATAGCAGTCATTCATGATACTTCCTGAATACCACACTGACATCCCAAATTATAGTTCTACAGCAGAATAAAGGAGTGCCATCTCAGCTTGAGATTTTGACTTTGCTATAAAAAAGTACAGACCTCCGCAGTATCCATAGGGTGCGGGTTCCAGGACTGTCCATGGACACTGAAATCTGCAGGTGCTCAAATCTCTGATATAAAATGGTATAGTATTTACAAATAACCTATGCACATCCTCCTGTATACTTTAAATCATCTCTAGATTACTTATAATACCCAAGACAATGTAAATGCTATATAAATAGTTATTATATTTTAATTTTTTTTTTGTAGAATTTACTTTTTATTTTTCTTGCTAAGTTGACCAGGCTGGTCTTGAGCTCCTGGCCTCAAGTGATCCTCCCTCCTCAGCCTCCCAAATTGCTGGGATTACAAGTATGAGCCACTGTGCCTGGCCATATATATTTTGTATTATTGTTTATATTGTTGCATTTTTTTTTCCAAATCTATTTGATCCATGGTTGGTCAAATCCGTGTATGCAGAGGACTGACTGTACACAGGGTGAGAATGTAAGCCTGACAGCCAAAGCCTGGGTTCGAATCCTACCTCCACTACAGACAGCTGTGCAATCTTAGGTGCTATGCTGCAGTCTCCTCATATATGAGGTAGGAATAATAATAGCACCTACGTATGCAACTGTTGTGAGGATTAAATGGAAAGTCTTGAACAGTTCCTGGTGCATAGTAAATGCTCCAGAAATGTGAAAAATGTCAGGTGCTATTATTATTATGTAGCTGTCAGTACCCACAACCAGAGAATTTTAGAGGTGGAAGAGATCTTGCCTATTACACAGTTCAATCCTGCTTAAGAATTCCTGCTACAGTATCTCTTCCAAGTGGACTGAAACAGGCTCTGTTATCAACTAACCACTGGTGATGGGAACTCACTACTTCCCAAGAAGTAAGGTGTGTCTTCCATCTCAGTGGCTCTACTAGTTAAACACTCACTTCATAACGGGACCAAAACCCCTTGTTGATCTTTTGTCCATCCATTCTTTTGCACAAGTCTAGTCATTCTCCCTTGTGGCAACCTTCCTTTCACACCCCATCAAGCCTATTTCCTGGGAAGAATCTGCTTTCCAGATTCTTCCAGCGATTCTAGAGCCTTTACTACTTTGAATTCCAACAACCATCATTGGGCATCCACTATATGCAAAGCATGTGGCTTTCACGGATGTTATGCATTCCCAAAGGGAAAAAAGATGCGTAGAGTCATTGCAGCTCACAGCTGAGCTATGGGCTGAGACACACAAAAGAGCAGTGAAACAGACTTGAGCATCAACCGGCAGGATGGAGACTCACCAGGAGGGATTACATCATAATCACACAGGGAACCACTGTCGCTTTAATCATTTATCTCCTGACTAGTTCCTCTCTGTGATGTGGAAATTGTATCCTCAACTGCCAATTTACCTAATGATTCAGAAAAGGGTAGGGAAAATAGAAAGGAGGGAAGGGCAGGATCCAATCACCAAAGCAAAATTGGGACAAGCTGACATATTTCTGCCAAGATTGGTGGAAACAAGCACAGATCTATTTCCTTTGAGCTGCTTTTTGTGAAATGGTGCCGGGCTGGCATTTCCTTCTCACAAGATTTGCTGTAGAAATCATAACTGTTAGAGTGGGAAGGAAATTGGAGATCATCTTGTCTAACGCTCCCATTTGACAGATGGAGAAACTGAGGAGCAGACTGGTTAAATGACCTGAAGTGGTGGCAAAGCTGCACTAATCTGAAGTCATCGAGTGCCTAGTCAGTCCAGTGCTCCAGCCACTCTACAACGCTGGTACTAAGACAGGCGTTCATTAAAATCTCTTGTTTCCATTTGACTTGAGGACTTACACTCATTGTCGCGTTAATCTCTGCCACCGTTTCTTCATCAGTGGGAAACTGATATATCTGGACCCCATTGCTGACTAGTTCACTCATGATCTTACTCTTGAATTTGTGCAGTTCATTCTTGGCAATGGTGTCAGCTTTTGCAATTATTGGAATGATGTTCACCTGTAAAACAGACACGTCCATTTTTACACAGTTCCAACATAAGAAAAATAGACAAGTGAATAAAACATAGCAAACAAATAAATAAAATTGCAAAACCTTAATGTAAAAAATAAAGATGTTGCATGCTTATATCAAAACATCTGAAGTACCCCATAAATATAAACACCTCCTATGTACCTACAATTTTTTTTTTTTTTTTTAAGGTAGGGATGATAATGAAAATCAGACTTTCTACCTAGGTGAAAAATTAAGAAGACCTGAGATAAACTTTTAGTTCCATATTCAAACACTTTTACTTCCTCCCATCCTGCACTGAAAGTATACTTGTAATTTCCCCTCCTGTGCTACCTCATTTTTCTTTACAGAGTAAAGGAAGTGTTGCTATTCTATGACAAATAGTGATAACAAAGGAGCCTATTCTTTGAATGACCAACCACTCCTTTTAGACCCCTCCCATCTACTTTAGGCTCTTGATTTTTGCACACCCTAACAGTATAATAACAAAGTTTTTGTAAGAGCAGTGGAGTATTCCGTCCTATGCAGCCCAACATCCTTTCTTTCTTCTGATGACCTGAAAATTGCTGAGAGGAGAACTTTTGTATTAATCAAAACAAAAATGGTGTCGCCCACTGTAAAAGTTTTCAAAATCACACCAACTAATTCTTTTGAAAATCAGCTTCTATCAAATTACTCCTTCATGCCGGAATAAAACTGAGCGCCAAAGGCAAGGCTCACTTTCACAGCATCGGTTACAAAGAACAGGGGAGAACTCAGAATTTGACAGTAGTGGCAGGAAGCCCAGAAAGGGAGCCAAGGATACCCTAGAGCACAAGTTCCAAACCCTGTGTGGACATTCTTTTCCCGGCTGCCCCCAGCCCTGTGCACGGGACACATTTCTTAAATTCACATTTTAAGATTAATTTTCCCCTAATCCCTGTAAAAACAGAGGTTTCAATAAGATATTACTGACATCCGATATATAGAAGTATGGTCTTCACCCAGCTTAGGTGAGAGAAAACAGACTCGGTGAGGAAGCTGTCCTAACCAGGGAACAGAGAGTCTTTCGGGAGGTGTTCAGGTCACATCTGCATGCCTTTGCTTCTCCTTTTATCCAAAGGCCACATTAGAAATCCTGATAAACCCAAATGAGATGACACGCTGACAGAAAGACCTATTCTTCAACCTATTCCTCAACCTGCTCCTAAGCTCACTATGCTTGGGCTTCCTCCAGCAAGTTGCAGACTAAGAAAAACATCATTGAGGGTGGGGGAAATGTTTGGATCAGGACTGGAGGAACAAGAAACTTCCTGTTGTTCTCACTGGCTATCTTTTATGCACATTTAGTATTTAATTAATGTCAACATAAACAAAATGGCAGCGATTCACTCCTTCTTGGGCAAATTGATCAGAGGAGATAGAGAAATCAAGCAATTTGGTTTTAAAACCTCTTTTTCCTCATTGGCAGGGGCTTGAAAGTCATTCCTGAAATGACCATACATTTGCTTAACTCTTCCCTTTACTTGTATAAATAAAACTTTGATATTATCATTTTCGGATGCTAGGTAGCTCTCCAACTCTCCTACGATATCACTTCTTTGAAAGTTTAACCTGCTTTATGGTTGGTTGTTTGCTTTTATTAGTTGTGCCTGTTATGCATTTTTCTTTTCCTTTTTCAATGAACTCTATTAAACATAATCATAGTGTTGGATATTATCCGGCTAGATCTGCATACTCAGCCCTCAGTTAGGAAGCCTCCTCAGTCTACTTCCTTCAGAACGTCTGTGGAGAACGGGGCACTCTTGAGAACAGGGAGGTCTGCCCCTGCTTCCAAGGACACGACAGACCCGGAAGCGGCCCTCACTGCCCGTGATCTCTCCACTATCATGGCTAATGGCACAGCTCCCAGGGGAGCCGAGGAATCAAATGGGATGAAGAAGGGTTTCTATTTATTCTGCGAAGAGTACTCTAGCTGCAATGATGCTTCCAGGCCATTAGAAGATTTTTCTATAAACTACTGTGTCTGTGCCTGCTGGAAGCCGAAGGAGCCTGGCT
Organism: Papio anubis; assembly: GCF_008728515.1. Lineage (NCBI taxonomy): Eukaryota > Metazoa > Chordata > Mammalia > Primates > Cercopithecidae > Papio > Papio anubis. The sequence continues at coordinate 120,771,853 of NC_044978.1, read as the reverse complement.
TGGCTTCAGCCTCTCCAGACCTCTAAAGGCCAGTTCAGAGGCCTTGGGGACAGGCTGATCTTCTGAGCATTCTCTCGCTGTTCTGTCCCTCTGGAGAGAAAGCATCTTTTATCAGTGGTGTTGTTTAGACAAAATCATAGTAACAACACCCAGCAGAGTCCTCTAAAGAGCTTTATCATCTAATAAGACTGTTCTGTGAATGCAAAAGGCATTTTGAATCTAAGAGTAAATATCTTCCATGGCTTTGCTTTGTGGTTGTTCCTGTTGCCATTTGTTTCATCCTTATTTCAGAATGTATTGTCTTCTATTTATTTCAAAATGGAAAGTCTAATTAATTATATAGTAAGGTGCCAAATTTTATCAAACTGACCAGTCTCTTCCTTCACGTGTTGTGAGAAAGAGAAGGTATAAATGTGGCAAGCTCAGGGATCACACTTAAATGAAGACTTTGCTTTACTTGAACACACGTGTGCAGTTCAGTTTTAAAATCTAAGAAGCTGGACCATTATCATCACAGAGACAAAAATTTAACCTTTTATTCCATTGTAAACTTTGAATTAAAACCAAACCTCTAGAAACCTGTTAGAGAAAGTTTTTTTTAAGAAAATAAACAAACTTGGAAGTTATATTTCAACCTCCCATGTAAGAATTAAAAATACTTCCTGAAAGCGACTTGATTTTTTTTTTCTAGTTTTGTTTTGTTTTGTTTTATTTTATTTTTGTCTAACAGGCAAGAGGTTTTGAAGTGTTTTTCTCATGCTGTCAAACACTGTTCCTGTAATCCAGGGCAAAAAAATCACATTGAAAGCAGAGAACAAATTAGGGCATTAGGATAAAGAAGATCTAAAAGGAGAGTGGATGATAATCAGAGTGGCAGCAAGTACCTTACTGTCCAGCTTTTTCATGGTGACCAGATCCAGGGACTTCAGTGAATGTCCAGTAGGGGCAATAAAGTAGAGGCAGGCATGGATCCTCGTGTCATGGTAGTTGAAGAGAGAACGTTTAATCTTCAATTCCTCTTGCAGGTAGGCCTCGAACTGGGCATCAATATATTCTACTATCGGCTTATAGCTAGAATGCAGAAATAGCATGTTTCTAGTCTCAAACCTCTTTCACAGTTTGGTGTAGACAATCCTCCATTCAACATCACAATGGCTTCTTCTTTCCTAAGGGCTAAAGCCCAAGTCCTCACCTAGGTATCCAAGGTCTTCCATCACCTGATGCCTGAACAGGTCTCCAGGCTCACCTCTCCTGTCCCAGCCACACCCAACCATTTGTAGCAGCCCCCGCATGTCAAGCCCTTATTTCCTCTGTGTCTTTGCTCACGCTGGCCCCTCTGTGAGAACCTGTCTTTTTCCTACTCTTTTCCTGGCTAACATTGATCCTCTAAAACAGAGACTGTACATACGTGGAGCGGGCTGCCACTCTCCCAAGGTGCATCCATGGAAGATATTGCTAAGAGATTGTGGCATTCTTTCCCGCTGGGCCAAAACTGGGCCTCAAAAATCCATCTGAGAAAAGTGATTGTGACAGCTTCTCCCTACTGATTGCCATTGGTGCACAAAATGAAACTGTTGTGTGGTTTCAGAATACGACACCACCACCTACTGCGAGCTATTTCCTGGTCATCTGCCCTATTCCTCCAGAGGTGGGGGCTCTCTGTGCTCCCATAGCCCTGTGCACAATCCAACTCATCTAGGAACTGAGGTGCCTAGACTATTATGATCTTCAAGATTCCTTTCAACTCAAAATCTTCATGATTTAAAGGTAAACGTTGTAACCTTCTCTTCTCACCAAATCATTCAAATCTGTTTTGGATAATTGTGTGTGATCCTATTAACTGACCATAAACACAATGACGAATAGCATATTGGGGATACACATTCCATAAACCACATGTCCAGGAAGTAAGCAGTATGTTAGGTCATTGTGGGAAACCCACTAATTTTTTCTGGTCTCCAAAGGGACTACTCAGAAGAAGTTTGTTTTAGCAACAAAGAGACTGTTCTATTAGGAATACAAAGAGTTAATTCTCCCCAAACTTATTGCCTTTCCGAAGATATAAGTTTTAAGAAAAATCAAAACATTTCAACACCTAAATCCCATACCCATAAGTTAAACTGAAACCCTTGAAAGGGAACCACAAATCTTTTATAATAAAAGTGACAGCAGACATCCTAAGAAAAACAAACATCCCCAAAATAAACAATAACCACAAACAAACTTCTGAGCAAAACTGAAAGCAGTCCATAAAAAGCTTTTTGATATTTTTCTTTGGTGATTTTATCACAATCTATTGGTTCAATTAAAGTAGACAAAATCTCCAGAGGTTTTAAAAAAAAAAAAAAAGGTAGGATATACTTCAGGAATAATAAAATTCCAAATCATGACAGGCAAAATTCCAATAAAAAGAATCAATGAGCAATAAGATTCTTCTATATTTTCTAATCTTGAAATATAGACATATATTGCATAATAATAATATTTAATGAGATAATTATAGAGGATGGTGGTTAGAAACATGGATTCAAGCCAAACTGCCTAAAACCATAATACAGCTGCACAACTTACTAGCTGCACAGCCTTAAGTCACTAAACCTCTCTGTGTCTCAATTTCCTCACAGGTAAATCAGAGACAAAAATGGTAGTTCTATCAGAGAGCTACTGTGACAAATAAATGAGCCAATACATGCAATACATGTAAAGGGCTATCATATAAAAGATATAACTATTTCATAATTATATAATAAATAACCAAGAATCAAGCCTGACTTTTTAGAAAAACCTTAAAAAAAAAAAAAGGAACTTTACATTCACCCAGTTCTCTGCTGGTATCTGTCCTGCTATGGAGCTCATGCCCAGGAGGGAAGTGCAGCAGGCCACTCCAGTGAGGTCCACCCATGCCCTTTGCCCTTTCAGTGTGGGGCTGATCCTTCAGTCTCCTGACACTGAGGCAGATTTGGGGATTAGGGATCTTCCCTAGCAGCCTATTATCCCCAAGGGTAAGAGAAGCAGCTCACAGCAATTGCTCCCCTGCATCCCCGGTGTCTGATTTTTAGCTCTTAGCACTCCTCCTCTCAATAGTAGTCCAAATACGGTTCTGCTTTCTATTAATTTCCCTTCTTGCCTCTGGGTTTTGATTCTGATCCTCCAAAGACAATGAGGCATAACATCACTCATTTTGCAGTGAGGAATGCTTTCCGCACTGGATTCAAGACATCTTTTGTTCTCTAATATCACAGACTTCCTTCTACCTGTTCTTATTATAGAGTCCTGGCCAATCATTCAATCTCCTTTCCTTTCACTCCATGTGTTCCCTCTAGAAAATCACACTTATTCCCTCTAGAAAATCACTAGCATCCGATAGATAATTCCACTCACCATCTATCTGATGACAAGTCATAAATCTCTACCTTCAACCCAGATCTTTTCTCAGAGCTTCAGATCCATCCACAATTGCTTATCCTATATTTTCAACTGCTTTCCCAACTAAATATGTCCAAAACTGAACTATTCATCCTGCCTTCAAACCTACATTTTCCCTGTATTCCTTAGCATGGTGGCCACCACCCACACCACTGGCCAAGTCAGAAAGCTGGGATTCAACCTGGAGCCTCCTTCTCTTACCTCACATACATAATAAATCTGAAATCCTATCTACTTTACCTTCCAAACCATTAATTCTTGGACAACAATTTACCAAAACCACTATTCCCTATGTCAAAGATTTAATTATGATAATAAAATAGTTTCTTCTTGATGAGACTCAAGCCAGCCAAGTGGTTTTGTACTCCTCATCATCATCCTGTAGATGAGATGAATTATCTGCCTCTTCCTCCAAATCTTTTCCACTTCTGCATCTGAAGTCAGAAAGAAAGGAAGCTTAATCCCAGCTTAGCCTTTTGCTAGCTCCAGTCCTACTAACACTTATTTATATTCTTTTTGGCCAATTAAAACTTCTCTGGATTGTGGCCATATCAATCAGAGGAAAGACAGGAGGACAAATCCAGGCTAGCCCTTACATTTTCACATAATTTTCTTTTAAGGCATGGAGATATTCCTTGTTACACAGCACTCATTTTTTTCCATATACCTCCAGCCTTAAAACACATACACACACACACACAAACGACAGAGGCTAACCCTAAAACCGATGGAAAAAGATACTTAGACAATGTTTTCCATCCATCCAACCTACCCACTGATCATTCTGGCAAAATGGCCAATGCCATCATTCAGAGACTGACTCTCCACTTCATATATGACCAAATACTTACCACGTTTTTCCCTTCTCTTGCTGTCTGTTAGCCAATTTTCCTTATCCCTTGACTACCTCCACCAGAGAGTGTGATTAAAAACTTAAAATTTAAAGGCCAAACAGTCCATCTCACTACTGTATAAAGATTTGGTGAGGTTGAAATTCCGTCTCGGGGATTTCAATTATTTCTCCCTTTGAGGGCTGACTATCATTATAGCTAGTGATACTCCATGGACAGCTCACCTCCCATCTCCCCAGTGTGGGGCAAACTAATTATTCTATTTCCAATTAAACAACAAAACTTGGTTTCCCTTCTTCCCCAGACCCCTTTCTTTCTCCACTAAAGAGTACAAACAGCCAAAACAAGGAAGCCCCTAAATAACAAAGAGTGAAATGTGCTTTTAAACATAACAGGAAACCTTACCAGATCTCTCTTCCTGCCTCCTTCTAGCTAGCCTGGTCTGAGGCAGATAATAATACAGCAATGCTGACATGTCCAAAGCCTACATAAACAAACTGGGACATTCTTGAAGTCTTGCATCTATGGCAGAAAAGCTTGCCTAATCCCCAAAGTAGGTAAAAATCAACATGGGTATCGAGAAATAGCACATCCCTTCCCGTATGGTTACATATTGATGCAGAAACGAATATTCCACTTCCAGTTTCTTGAGGGAAGCAGAGCCTGTCTGAATAACGATTTGTGAACAAGTCATTTGGCTTTACAGTCAACAGTGTCAACAATACCTTCTGAGGTACAGGGTAACAGAGAGTTTTAAGTGCCATTTAAAGAGGTTATGCAATAGCTGTCAAGAAATTTCAGAGGAAAAAAATATTTGGTATCTAGGTTAGGTTAATATCACACTTCCTCTCTTCTAAATCTCCTTGGAAACTATTATTTGACCCAAATGAGTCAGATAATTTCTTAAGGAGGGCTCCAGCTGCAAATATGAGGATATGCATTGTCCTAGCTGTTTGCTGCTGAGTGCTGATTGGGAAGTGAAAAGGCACCAGCAGCCCGAGGGAAAGTCCCAGTTTAGGGGAGAGGCAAAAATCGAGTAGCAGCACTGTGGCAACCCCAGTGAGCTGGAAGAGCACAGGGAATCTCAGCAAGAGGCTATGTGGAGGATGGTTCTCATTCCTAGGGGGAGGGATCCTGAAAAAGTACAGTTACTGTCTTCCAATCAAGGAATGCAAGAATAAGATTTTTCCTAACCCCAGGGAGAAAATCTATACGGGTCTGAGAGGTGGAGAACAGGCCTTGCTCTGGGTATGTTCTGTCACTATGCAATGACTGGAACCCCTTGGCTCTCTTCCCAGCTCCCACAATGCACTTGTACCCCTTTCCTTATGACCAGGGCTTTTCTCTTCATTTACTGCCCTTGGCATTACAAACAGCCTTCAGGCAGGGGCCTCTCCATCACTCCTTGTCATTGAGGTCATATATTAAGAGCAACTGCTCAGCTGCAGTGTCAGAGCCAAACTTGTTCCCTGCTCCAACACAATGTACAGATAGTCCATTTTGGCCAGATGCAAAATAAAATCTTTCTCACTCTATCTAACAGTTGTTCCTGTTATCACGGGACAATGTCTACTGAGGAGCATTTAAAGTGCTTTATAGATAAAATAAAGAGCTTGGTGCTCAGCTAAAGAATGAATTAAACATTTCTCTGTCATTACTGTGGTGCTCGTACTTGTATCAGGAATAGTTAAAATGTATCTAGGCAATACACATTTCTAGATAAAAATAGGCGAGTTCCTCTTTATAAAACACATGTATATAATACACAGTTCTGAGGAATATGGAAAAAAATCCTGATACAACTGAAGTGTCTGAGCCGTAAGCAAACACATCCTAACTTACTGATTTGTTGTTCATGTCTACATGTTGGTCACACTAAGCAGGTAGACACTTATGCCCATAATGTTGTAACTGCTCAAAGATGTTTCTGGAAGCCCCATTCTACAATCACCTTTGGGTCTGGGGCAGTTTTATTTTAACTTTCTCAAACTTCTTTCGAGAATGAATGTACTATGTAAAATAGTCATAAGATATCTGAGGTTGAGACTGATGAACAGAATTGGTGCTCTTGAGAAGGAATGTGAACAAAATCCTGAGATTTTGAATCTTAACGAAATTTTAAGAATTAAAAACTTCCCTCAAATAAGAGCAAACAGCAACTCATGTTAAAGACCCAAACTTACATGGCTTTATAAATGGAGTATACTATAAAAACTCAGTGTACTATTTTATCATTACACAGCAAGCAATGGTGAAGGCATTTGTTTACCTGGGGCAGATTTGGTGGAGCATCTAGAGACCTCCCCACTCTAGTGTGCTGGCTTCCCAAGCAGTATGAAGTGATTGATGGCTGGGGTTTCTGCTAAAACTGTTCTGTGGGGTGGCTGGGTGTTTCTCTAGATTGCTTTTCCTGGTAGGAAAGCCCAAAACCTAGTTTCATGGCCTTTGTGGAAAGATGCTGTAAGCTAATTTAATCCCTCTAATAAATCTCCCTTCTGCTCCTACTAGCTGGGATCAATTTTGATGTCTGATTCTGACCTCAAGGAAGAACATTCTCAGAAAAATTCTCAGAGGACAAGAATATCACACCTTTTAGGCAATAGAGGACCAAGCCCCACAACTAAAAAACCCCCAAAACATTTGGCCTTTAAATTTACCTGGGATGGATCCTGCTATCTCCTCATCCATTTATGTCTCCCCAAAATCCCAAGATGTACCTGTCATCTTTATTTATCTGGTCTCCAAATCCCACGGTGTCAACGATGGTTAACTTCAGCCGTACATTGCTCTCCTGAAGCTCATAACTTCTGGCTTTTAACCGAACACCTGGTTCATTGTGAGTAGCTGGGTCACTTTCAAATTTGGTGTTGAACAAAGTGTCCATTAACGTGGATTTGCCAATGCCTGTCTCACCTATGTAACCACAAAAGAAAAATTAGAGAATGTGTCAATGTCTTTCAGACATGAGTTCAGTTCATCAGTATTTTTTTCATTAGTCATGATTATAAAGTTTAAAAAAGAAAAATTGTCACCGGAAATGCCACTGTGAAGAGATAATTCTTTCTATGTGTAATCTATGGAATACCTTTCTAAAAATGCCTCAATGAATTTCAGAAACTATTTAGCAGACAGGATTTCAAATTTACAGATCAAGAGATTCTTCTTTACCTCTGGATAGAAAAATTGTACTTGCAAGTTTGCCCATGCTCAGGTTGTATATTACAAGAACATGAACTTTACCTCTTTCTCTCCTAAATGTCAGAGTATAAAACTATATTACTTAAGGGATAAAAGACTATACTGTTGAATTTCTGTTACTTGAAACAAGTGATTCCATTTACACTGAATTACCTAAAAGATCAGTTAATTCAACACCAATATGATACTGTGTCATATGCTTTCCAACATAATACAAAAGTGAAGGAGGACGAAGTCTTTCTGGATTTGAACTTTCTCTGATTAGAAAAGCCTTATATGGCTTGCCTCTAACCATGATGATTCACTTATAGGGTAAAAGTTGGCCAAGTACATTCATCTTACTCTTTAACCTTTCCTGTTGTGTCCCTGAACATCTAAGATCATAGAATTTCCTCTTTAGTCAGGCTTCATTCAGCCAGTATTTTTCCAGTGCTTACTATGTACAAGTTCTGTGCCAAGTTCTGAGAATTCAAGAAATCAGCCTGATGGGGTGGTCTCCCACATCTTAGAATCTGGTCTAGAACATGACTGAATAATACCAGTCAGACTCTAATTTATTATTATGGGAACAACATTCTAAGTGTTTGTCACAACTGCTTTCCCCTTATAAGCAAGACCATCCTTTACACCCATGACCCTGCTAGTTGGCCACAGACAACTAGACCATGGCTAGGTCCTGACCTAAAGGCAACCACGGAAGCGCAATCATTTCACTATGAGCTGGGGCTCCACATTGGAGAGTGGCCTATCTAATCACAATTTTTCTCTTTGGGTGTTTGAATGAGATACATGCAATCTCCACACAGTGTGAAGGCATGAAAAAGAAACGATATACAAAGAGAGGTAAGTAAGCAGAAGCCATGAGGCAGCAAAGGCTGTAAGTAAACGGAAGCCATGCTGCAGACAGAATGTGGGCTGGGAATACAGGAAAGAGCAGATAGATGGCGTAGAGTACTGGAAATCCATCATGAAATTAATGCTTGGGTGCTCACTGTGTGACAAGCATAGGTGCAGGGATGAAGTAATGAACGAAAACAGACACTGACACCTGTTTGCACTTCTGTAACATCCTAAATGTCATTCCAGATTTCTATGGGGTCTGGTTGTGTAGCGGTTGAGACGGTTTCCTGTCTTCTTTACTTTCCTGAATAGTCTTACCAAAAAAAAACCCTCCATAAAAGCAATATAAAACCAGTCTCTGCTCCCTAACCTGAAAGAGTTTAACAAGTTAATACTCACCATCCATGGCTTAACAAATTAGCTTTGAGCAAAACAAAGTACTGTGTAGTGGATACAGAAATAAAACAGGGTTCTCACTAGTAGTTGATACTGAAGGTACTTGAGTCATTTTAAGTACATGCTACAAGTGTAACATTCTCAAGCAGAGCCAACTTCTTTTCAGGATTTACCTATTTTTAGAACAAAAAAGGTACAAAAGCAGATCTGCCATATAAAAGTTTCCCCTTTATGGGAAAGGCTCTGTCAGTAGAAAGTGACCTACTTAACTTTCATCTTCTTCCCTAAGAATAGCAATAAAGACTTCAATTACATGGCAAGGACTCTAGGTTACCTGGACAAGATTGAAATTATCATCTTATTTTACTAGGTTGAAAATTACTTAAGCACCCATGTGAATCAGGAACACCATACTTTTTTTTTAAAGGCCTGGTAATTTTAATTATCATTTACATTAAGGTGGAAATTACAAACAATTAGCATACCAGGCCCTACTTATAGCACAGGGTTAATCAATGGGTTGAAAAAAACCACTGTTCCTCTAAACTTTGGTGTGCTTTGCTTTCCATTTCTATGCTCTGTGCTTTTAAGAGCTGTAATTAGACACGGCAACTCCAGCAGCAGTGTGATTCACCAAAAGCAGTTCAGCAGGAAATGACAGCTTTTGGAAGAAAAGGAACTCCAGAAGAACTAGGGAAGTTTTTCAATGCATTAGCTTATTTTCTTTAACAGACAGGGTCTCACTGTGTTCCCCATGTTAGTCTCAGACTCCTGGACTCAAGCATTTCTCCTGCTTGGCCTCCTGAAGCACTGGGATTCGTTTTTGAGGCTTCTCTCTAATCTTTCTAAGCGGAATCTCATCTATACTTTTGAGGACCCATAAGACAAAAATTTCTTTCTAACTGAATAACTAAAAGCCTACCAGGCACAGGTTCCAATTCAAACCAAACAACCATAACAATATTTTCAGAAAAATCAATGACTAACACTAAAGTATTTCAAAACTCCCTAGCAGACTGCCTGGCACAAAGGAGACATTTATTAAAAGTTAATTGCAGGCTGGGCACGGTGGCTCATGCCTGTAATCTCAACACTTTGGGAGACTGAGGCAGGTGGATCACCTGAGGTCAGGAGTTCGAGACCATCCTGGCCTACATGGTGAAACCCCATCTCTACTAAAAATACAAAAATTAGCCAGGTGTGCTGGTGGGCGCCTGTAATCCCAGCTACTCGGAAGGCTGAGGCAGGAGAATCCCTTGAACCTGAGAGGCGGAGGTTGCAGTCAGCAGAGATCACACCACTGCACTCCAGCCTGGGCGATAGAGTGAGAGACCCCATCTTAAAAAAAAAAAAAAAAAAGTTAATAGAAAACAAAAATGATCATGGTGGTGATTTATACAGAGATATGCCACTGTGGTAGATTTTTTCAGAGTCTGTTGTTTATTCTATCATAAATTCATCTGCCTAACCACTTTATTGTTACAGTAATTAGAGACCCTATTGAAGTGCTATCTGGGGCTTCTGTTTTTCCTGTTCCTGCCAATGCTAGGGGGAAGGCAGTCCTACCTCTTCCATTCTATTCTCAGGCTTATTTAACCCACGAGCTCTAAGGTGAACAAGGCAAGGGAAAAACAGAGGGATTGTATTATTAATTAGAAGATAACTGTAGATTGAACAAATTGTTGATCTGTGATTCAGCTCTTTTACTCTAATTGCCAAGACTGGCTACTTGGGTAAGTAACTGTGCATGGGGATCTGCCTGCCTTCCCTAAATATTCTAGATTTTACTCTTGGATGGAATCAGAGAGTCAGAAAGCTACATACCTAAGTTGCGTTGTTCTTGTTCCTCATAGAATCACCTTTGATGAAACAATCTCTGGCATAAGATGAGCCAGCATGTGGCACCCGGCATTTCATTAAACAACTGCACTGACTTAGAGGATGCCCAGGAACCCAGACCACTACATACACCAAATCTCTTTTCTGAAAATCCATCGAGAAATTTTTCCAGGTAAAGCTGTGTTTCATCCGGAGCAATCATTTTGTTTTTACTTTATAGATACTATAAATCTGTCGTATGTTAAACTTTTTGCTTGTGTTTAGCATATAACACATGCTCATTAAATATCTGCTAAATGAATGAGTGAATTAATAGTTTTCTCCATGCTCTGACCACTAAGCTGAGAGAAAAATGTAAATGTAATACTTCATCAATTAATTGCTATAGGCAGGCCTGATGGCGCACTTTGAGTTCTGATTCTATCCCTGGCTTCACCTTTATTTTCTAGGGTTAATTTTGTCTTTATTTATTTTACCCTATAAGCCATTTACATCCTTTCCTGGAAAACAAGATGGGATAAAAATGTTTAAGATTTGATTGTAAATTTCCACAATTTATGTTGACACTATACCTTGGCTAAGATGGCCTTACACTTCACTTACCTGTTTTCAATTCCTGTTCTCTCATCCCCTCAAAACAATTAAGGTTGAATTGTGGAAACATTTTCTGTTTCAAAATGTATTACTAATTTATTTTGACTCTACTATCAAATTGGCTCTTCTTCAAAAGCAGAGATGTTACAGTATCTTATTCACCGTTGTATGTTCACAAGAAACAGACAGCTGGATCAATGTTGATGAGGTTTTTTTCCTAGAGTTAGTATCATTTAGGAAAATGGATGAGAAAGATATACAAATTTAAAATTATAGAAAAAGGCTAAATGCTAATTTAGATCTAATTTAGATTCTGTGGAGAATTACAGCATGGGTAAAACATGAAAGGCTTTATTTAAACTAAAATGTAGCTTCAGGAGTGATTTAGGTGTGTTGTGGCAAAACAGACAGTGGGGGAATGATGAACTCCTGGGTGTTCTGTTATCTCATTTAACATCAGAATTCTCTTCCCAGTGAAATGAAAACTATACTTCCTCTCTTACGTGCCTTCCCAGGACCAACAGAGATGGGTTCTAGCAGCAGACGTTTAATTCAGTATCTCTGAAACTAGACTTAGTTCATGCCAGGACCATTTTCTGCTCTGGTTTATTTCCTGTGCATTCTTTCAAACTACAGGCTCATGCCACAAAACAAAATTACAATTCTGAGACCTTTTTGGTAAAAATTTTCCTTACTGGGATCATAACTTTATTTTTTTATCCTTAATTCCCTCCCATATTTATCACAAGTAAATTCACGCTATAAGTATCACATGTGAATACTGTGCAAAATAAACAAATGGGCAGTAAGAAGGAGTAAGTAAGGAGGAAAAATTACCATGGATGCTCTTAAGTTAAATATAACACCTACTCCTCTATGCGGCTGTCCAAATATTTTGATCTACTTTTTATAGACTCTTACTTTAAAAATAGATGGACCATTGATTGACAGTAAGTTTTTTCTTATAAAGATATTATGCCATAAAATATCTATGGCAAAGGGATTTGATATTCAACTTTCTGAGGATGATATTTAATGCTGACACTCTTATCTCCCAAAGAGCTCATGCTAGCCCCAAACAAGGGGCTCCAAAGGGTTATGGAAAACGACCTGGAGAGTTAGATATGCTGACAACGAAGGATATCCAGGACTTCTTGTAGACTGAAAAGAGGAAAATGCACAAGATGAACTGCATGATCTCATTTGTGTAAAAGCAAAACAAGAAAGCACCTACATAACTGTGAGAAAGCTGTTTTTATCTGTCCAGTATGTGTCTCTTCCAAGCCCTATCTCCTTTCTGATCCTGTCTTCTTGCCTATGGGGAACCTCGTATGTTTTGGAGTGAACTGACCCCATCTTCCCCGCAGGCCGAGCGTGTGACTGAGTCCTGGCCAATCAGTGAAATCCTGACTGTTGGGTGAGACGTGTCAGGAATGCCTTGTTCCTTCCCCTGAGGTTGCTAGGCTGGTGATGCTGCCGGAGCCAGGCTGCTGTCGTGAGGAAAATGCCTGAATGTGAAGCAAGCAGAAGCAAGCAGGATCAAGAACCAGAGAAAGAGGCCTGACAGGGCTCTTTGAACTCCTGGAGCCAGCTGCTCTTAATTACCCAATTACCTTTTCAGTGTGTGTTGGAGGGTGGGGGAGAGTCTTAACTGGATTTAAGCTGGATTTCTGCAATTCTCTGTGGAAAATTTTCTGACACAAAAATACTAGGAGAGCGATGCGATGTGACTGGCTTTGAGAATGGATGGAAGGAGCCAAGAGCCAAGGAATGCAGGCAGTTTCCAGAAGCTGGAGAAGGCATGCACTCTCCCTAAAGGTTCCAGGAAGGAATGCAGCCCTGCGGACCCATACTGGACTCCTACCTACAGAACTGTAAGCCACCAAAAGCAATTTCCTAACACAGAAACATGTCAAAAGTTTCTAGAAGGATCCCACAGTGTTATCTCTGTGAAATGGAAATGGGAGTGGGAGATGAAAGGGAAGTATTTTATAACATTTTAAACAAAAAATATATACTATGTTCATTAGTTTGAAAAACTAATTTTAAACATGTTTAAGAACAGAACCTGACAAAAATCTAAGAATCACAGGTATTGTAACCCACCCAGGAGACTCCAAATAGGGCTGCTTTACACGTCTAACAGGGCAGCATCGATTTGGCCTCTGAGGAATTCAGCATCCAAATTGTCTTATTTAACACAAGGAGTCAGCCCCTGAGCCAACACACCCCACTGCACACCACATACCCAGTTAAACCAGGATCCCACCGGAAGGCTTTCCCCTACCATCCCCTGCAAGAGCCAGGACAGGACTCTCAGACAGGTTCTTAGAACTGATTTTGGAGACAGGGCTGGGGAGGTACTGAAGAGAAGCCAGAAGAGTAATTGGCCTGGGATTACAATTTAGCATACTTTTCAATAGAAAACCAACAAATCGCCAACAAATTGCTATGCTAATGAAGAATTGCCCTGCTCTGCAATAAGCATTTATCATGAGAGAAAGGACAACCCATTCATGCCACTCTGTAGAACTAGCTGCCATTCGGGAGGTCTCCTGCTGAATTTTAAAAGGCTTCATGTAGGGAAAAGGGGAAAGCATGAGATGAGAGTTGGCTGCTGTGGCCATGTTTCTCTCTAGTCCTTCTCTTATCCAGTGCTTAAGATAAAATGCCAGGGAGCAAGTTGGTCTAGCGTGCCCGCCAATTGTGACTTTCTACTAATGAATGCCCAGTGCAGAGGCTACATGCAGTCGAGTCATCAAGAGGTTCAAGAAGTTTTTAAAAAAGAAAAATATCTGCACTCCCCCCAACTTCCATAACTGACAAATAAGCAAATGATGGTTCTCACACTGAACACACACCTTTTCTAAATTCTCTTCGCTTTACTTGGACAAGAAAAGTAAGTCTGACACATTCTGCCAAGCTTAGGGAAAAGACAGTCCACTTGGCTACATACAGAATTCTTTGATCTGTCTCAAAGTGATGTCTCAGAGGGAAATGCCCAGAGGACAATGCCAACAGAACAATATGGACCAAACCACTTCACTGCTGTTTCACCTGCCATTCATCAGGCGTGATGGGGGAGAGAGCAATAGCCATTATCTGTTCCACGCACATTTCTCCTTCAAACTAATAGGAAATTTATATTTTGATTTTCTTTATCCCCCTTCTTTTCCACCTTCCTCTTCTTAGTCCAAAAAGGATAAGGCATACAAAAAATTAGCCGGTCATGGTGGTGGGCACCTGTAATCCCAGCTACTCAGGAGGTTGAGGCAGGAGAATTGCTTGAACCCAGGAGGCAGAGGCTGCAGTGAGCCGAGATCGCCCCACGGCACTCCAGCCTGGGCAACAGGGCAAGACTCCTCAAAAAAAAAAAAAAAAAAAGATATGGCTAGAGGAGTGAAGAAAAATACCAAGGCAGAGGCCTAGTCCAAAGTAAAATGTTTAAGGGATCTTAACGATATTGTAATGATCGGTTGCTTGACTGTGTGACAGAAATACTAATAGTAATCTGAGTAACATGACAAAACATACAATGCATTTACCTAAATACAGCTCTCAATCTTTATAACTTGTGACATGTATAAGGCAGATATTTTGCCTTGCTTTACTGATGAAAAAAAAAGAGAATAAACATGTCATTCTTATTTCACTGAAGCATGTCTCTCCGACAGTCACCTGTCAATATCTAAGGATCAAACTTCTTGCTGCGAGGGTGATGAATAACTTACCAACACAAAGGATGTTGAAACAGAATCCTTGAGAAGTAGACTTGTTGACCAGCTGGTCAGGGAGGCTGTCAAATCCCACATGGCCAGACAAAGACAAGTTTCGAAGCTCTTCATTCTGGAATTTCAGGGGAGAAAGATTTGAATGTCCATGAACCATGCCACCTGGATATCACACATCACAAACATTACATTCTCTCCTCTTCTTCCCTTGACATACATGGAAATAGACCCCCACAGCCGCCTTGGCTTCTACACAGCTGAGGGCACTAACAACTCCAAAGCCATGCTCTTTCCACAAAATCACAGTTTCCCAAAGCAGACCATCTCCCTGGGTATCTCACTTCTTGTTACAAGTGTACTGGTCCAGGGAAATTTGAGCTTCTAAAGGTGACTATTTCAGATATGCATTAAGTGACCAAAAAAACACAAAAGCCTCCAGCCATTTTGATCACTTTCATTATCCAAGAAAAGCTTTCAATTTACTGTCAGCTCACAGTGAAAACATATTTAACATTCTTCCAGATACCAAAGAATTTGAAAAGCTCACGGTGGAGGATACATACTCCTTACAATGATGACAATGCTCTACCCACCATAAATGCAACATATTTAAAACTTCTCAGCACATGAGCTGGTTTCCTCTCCTCCATTAGTTTCACAGGTTTCTTGAGTTAGCAGAGATTCTGTAACTGCTGGACTTTTGCAGAGTTTACCAATGGAGACTGGGGTAAGGTAGTTATCATACATTTAAAAATCACACAGGATATAGCTGGAAGCTAAAATAAAATTGTTGGGTGATTTATGCTGTTATATCAAATGGTACTGGCTGCCCCCACAACTTTGAATGTGTCCCGTGGGTGCTAGAGATAATCTGTGAAACCCTTTTTTCGCAAGATGCAGAGATCAGCTACAGTCCCTCAGTTATAATATCATGGTTATGGTTTGCAATTTCAGAAATTAGATACTGAAAGTCTTCTCCTTGGAGACACGACTCCTGGTATTCTGGCTGTGTTGTCAATGAACTTTATACTCAAAATATTGGAGTCCAGGTGAGAAAATGATCCTCAAAGCTCCATTTTTATATTATTTGTTTTTGTATTTATTTATTTATTTATTTTGAGATGGAGTCTCACTCTGTCGCCAGGCTGGAGTGTAGTGGCACGATCTCAGTTCACTGCAACATCTGCCTCCTAGGTTCAAGCAATTCTAGTGCCTCAGCCTCCCGAGTAGCTGGGATTACAGGCACGTACCACCAGGCCCAGCTAATTTTTGTATTTTTAGTAGAGACGGGGTTTCATCATGTTGGCCAGGCTGGTATCAAACTCCTGACCTGGTGATCCGCCCGCCTTGGCCTCCCAAAGTGCTGGGATTACAGGCGTGAGCCACCACGCTCAGCCATTTTTATTTTTTTAGAGACAGGGTTGCACTGTCACTCAGGCTGGAGTGCAGTGGCGTGATGATAGCTCACTGCAGCCTCAAACTCCTGGGCTCAAGTGATCCTCCAGCTTTAGCCTCCCAAGTAGCTATGACTACAGGCATGTGCCACCACTCCCAGCTTCAAAGTTCCATTTTATTTAAAAAAAAAAAAAAGAAGAAAGCTTTGCACAGGATCACTTAGTCAATGTTTTCAAAGTACTGGTTTTCATCATCCTATTTTTATGTTACATAATCGTGAGGGTGAGGGTGATTTCTTTTAATAAGCAAGGACTAAGACCCCATTTCAAATGTTTGTGGTCACCATATAGGCACAGAAATGTGACTCCAGAAATGCAGTGATTTTAAAGGACTTCAATGGTTCTATTAATAATACAATGTCTAAAGTCCATATCAGCTCTAAAATTCTGATTCTGTGAAATAAGACTAAAAGCCACCACACTGCCTGAATACCATGGTGGCAGCTGCAGATTTGAGGTCAATGGGACAGACAACAGATGTCTAGTCTATGAATAGTTTCCTTGAAACCTGCCAACAGTGAATATGAGACTCAAGAGTAGGCACTTATCCTTGAACAGGATGGTATGGTAGGCAGCTCACCAAACAGCTTCGAAGGCAGGCCCCAGTGGGCAGCAGTCCTTGTAGCTGGGCCAGCCTTCCAACAATGCTGTACTTCTTCCAGCCCCAATCCTTGTACCTGCCCCTTCCTCTTTAGATACCTCAAAGGTTCAGACAGCAGGTATTTTTAGGGTGTTTACCACATCCGCCAAGACTTGGGGGAGGAGGAGGGTTTGAAATGAGTCCTGGGTTATTTTTAGAATGCTTTCCACCGAGCTGTGCGGTAGCTATTGTGTATCAGGCTAGGAGAAGCCATGGCACCAGCCTTCATTTCTGCTGCATCACTGACTTCAACCATTCGTGAATGGTATGAAAGAGACAACGCAGGGCAGAACCATCATCCCACATTCCCTCTCTCCACCGCCACATAATTCTTTTAATTTCAGGGGGAGGGGAGAATGGTTTATTGCTCTGGATTCTGGATTGCTGGGTTTTTAGATACCAGATATCCACCTATGAACCAATCCTGGGAAAGAATCAGAGTTAGTAATTATAGCTCTCATCCTAGAACCCAAAGCTCAGCATCTCATATTCTCACCGTTTCCAAAACACGAGAAGCCACCCACACACCCACTAAGTATTTTTATACCCATTGAAAACCACATACAAAATGAAGGGTTATAAAACAGTTTGGTCTTGACATTTTTGAAATTTGAAGTTGTATCTTTAGAGTCTGTCTTCTAACACTGTAATATAGAATATGTAAATTTTATAATACAGTTTTTACATTTCTTAATTTGAGCCTAATTCTCTGCCCAGTATTAAAGGAAACCTGAGAGTCAATGCCCATCAGTATGTGATGGGGGAAAGGGAAAAAGAGGTTCCTCCTCTGGTTTACGAACAGGCTTAAAAACTGGAGAGAACGGCACTGGAGGACTTGCACAGGGCAGCTCTGAGCACCTGACCCAGTGCCTCCAGCACAGCAGCTGAACCGGATTCCTCCAGTCCAGCATTTTATAGCTCTTCCCTTAGCTGCCACAAGCCAAGGGTTGTGGGGTCTTTTTTGAGTCTCCAGGCCCAGTTTCAGGGAACTGCATATATTCCATGTTGTTAACACTAATGCATCGGGAAATGACTCTGAATTTATCTCTAATATTGAACTCTGCTTGGCATCCAGTTCTGAATTTCTATCAGAGGAACACTTCTCTTGGGTTGTCCCATCTGTACTTCAAACTTGATGTTTATGACACTGAAATCATATTCCTCTATCCCAAAGTCGCCCGTTCTCCAGAGTTCCCTATTGCTGTTAACAGTACTTAGCCATGCTTGAGACCACCTCCCCTCCCACCATCAACTCTGAAGTCTTATCAGTACTACATCCTCCACATTTCTATTCCTACTAATTCAACAGCCTCCCAGCTAGCCTCCCTGACTTGATGTCACCCTCTCTAATACTTCCTCCCTCCACCTTCCCGTCAAGGGGATCTTGGTACTCAAGGTCCCAATCCAAACTCGTTGGCCTGTCATTTCAGGGCCCCACGGGCTAACCCCAAATCTCCATTCCTACTGAATCTCCCACTTCTCCCCAGGGAGCACCTTATACTGCAGTTAAATTAAATGGCCCCTGTTCTTGGGACAAACCCAGGTTTCTTCCCATCAGAATTTAGTCACATTATTTCCTCTATGTGAAAGGGCCTTACAGCCAGTGTTTACATATCCAAATCTTCCAGATCCCAATAAAATTCTACCTCCATCATTGTCTTTATTATGAAATCTTGGGGAAAAATTCACTAAACATTCTTCTGACCACTAAAAGGAAAATACTGATTGAAAAGCGGCTCAAGCTATTTGGAATTCCATCATGATAATAACAGCTAACATTTATTGACCATTTCCAATGCTCCAGAAAGCCCTAACTTCTCTCTCTTAACAATTCTATAAATTAGTTACATTATTACCCAAACTCAATTTACAGATGAGAAAACAGAGGCACCATTTAGTAACTTGCCCAACGTTTCCCAACTAGTAAAGTCAAGGTGCTGAAATTGGAACCCAGGAAGTCAGGTTCCAGAGCTGCCGAACAGTCATTGTTATCTCATGATGATTTATTAAGTTCCCAGGTAGCCCCAGAGAGTACAGTGATTTCAGCTGTTATAAAAATCCAATATATTAAAATAGAAGGAAAAAAATACTCTCTGAAAACCATGATTCTTTGGCAACCATAAGAGATGGAAATTGAGAATTAAAACTGGCAAAGTAGCTCCAAGTATATTTTCACTGATCCTGGCAATGCCAAGACCAAACTTTGATTTTTGTAGTGATGGCATATGAAACCCATAATATAATGCTTAGTTTTAACCATTTCTGAAAAGATAGTGCCAACACAGAACCACTAAGTAAGCATAAGACTGAATTGATTTAGCCCTCCATTTGCTAATCTGCCTAGTGACGCTTTGTAACTAGGTAATTTCTACAGCCCACTCCATCTTGAAATGGATTATGACCAACCTTTATGGTATAAAATAAACTTGTTTTTCACTTGACAATTTCACTTTTCTCTTTTCAGAACATATCCTCTTAGATACAATTATTTATTTGTTTATTCAAAAATACCCACTGCTGAAAGCACTAAGAAAGCTAAAATATGTTATTTTTATTATTCATTGATCAACACTGCAGTTCCGACCCTTAAGAGGTTTTACAATGTAATAGTAGAGCTAGGACAGATGTAAATGTAGGACTATGAAGGATAAAAGCCATCAATACCATGGCCTCAACTATGGGAAGGCATGGAGAAGAAGTAGTTTTTGGCTAGGGAAATTAAGGGGATACCTTTTAGGAAGGCTAAAGTTCCCCAAATCTTATCAGTGAAACAAAAGCCCAGCTTGCAGAACCCTTCTGGATAAATGTTATCTATGCCCAAAAGGTCACTTTCTTATGAATGTATACCTGAAGTATATAATTGGTAGCTTTTAAGAAAATTCTCAGCTGACTTCATTATTGAGATAATTATAAAACAAATTATGTAAGAATGTGTGCCACCACCTACATTCTGAGCACTGCTGTAAAATATGTCCCACAATTCCAAATCTTGCTTCAAAAGAGAAGGGCAGCAAAAGGCTTAGAGTCAGACAGACATGGGTTTGAATTCCAGCTTTGCTTTCTACTTGCTTTAGTCTCTGTTCTGCCCTCAGTAAAAACAGGAAGAGGTGCTAGGCTCTCTCATACATATCTCCTTGGCAGGGTTATTGGGAGGAGATAAGGAGGTACGGATGAGAGTGCCTAGCACTTAATAGGTCTTCTGAAACTTGGACTTCCTTTACCTACGTAAGTTGGGAGGAAGAGGCAATTATCATTTAAAAATCTGAAATTAATCAGAAGTTCTATTACTGCTGCTAGGCATTCCAGGAGAAGCTGCTGACCAGCAAAGCTCTCGGACATAATGAAGAAGGTAAAATCACAATAAAACCAAAGTGAACAGAAAGAAATAAAAAAAGAGAATGACAATTCTAGCATGAAGAAAATCCATTCCTAAAGAGAAAACTCATTTACAAAGCTGGGGGAAAAGCCACAGAGTCACATTCCTGTTTGCAGAATCAGCAGTCAGCAGAAGCCACATCCTCCCCAGCTGGGAAAAATTCTGGATTCCCCATCACTTTTGCTTCTGCAGTTATGTGCCACTTCGTGATGAGGAAACATCCTGAGAAACATGCCAGTAGGTGATTTTGTTCTTGTGTGAACATCCTAGAGCAGCAGTCACCAACCTTTGTGGCACCAGGGACCTGTTTGTGGAAGACCATTTTTCCACAGACAGGGTTGGTTTGGGGATGAAACCGCCCTACCTCAGATCTTTAGGCATTAGATTCTCATAAGGAACGCACAACCTAGATCTCTCCCATGCGCCGTTCACCACAGGGCTCCGGCTCCTATGACAATCGAATGCCTGCAGCTGATCTGAAGGAGGCAGAACTCAGGCGGTAATACTGAAGGAGGCAGAACTCAGGCGGTAAAATTGGGTAGCCCATCACTTGACTCCTGCTGGGCAGCCCGGTTCCAGACAGGCCACGGACTGGTCTCTGTCGGCAGCCTGGGGGTTGCGGACTCCATCCTAGAGTGTACTTGTGAGAGGTGAAGCCAGCTGGACTTCCTGGGTCGAGTGGGGACTTGGAGAACTTTTCCCTCTTACAAGGGGATTGTAAAACACACCAATCAGTATTCTGTAGCTAGCAGGTGAACTGTAAAATGTACCAATCAGCACTCTGTAAAAACACACCAGTCAGTGCTCTGTAGCTAACAAGAGGATTATAAAATGCATCAATCAGTGCTCTGTAAAAATGCACCAATCAGTGTTCTGTAGCAAGAGGATTGTAAAATGCACCAATCAGTGCTCTGTAAAACATACCAATCAGGAGGAGTCTAAAAGTAGCCAATCACGGGGAGGGGTGAAAAAAGGGCACTCTGATACAACAGAAAGGGAACATGGTGGGGACAAATAAGGGAATAAAAGCTGGCCACCCAAGCCAGCAGCGGCAGTCCGCTAAGGTTCCCTTCCATGCTGTGGAAGCTTTGTTCTTTTGCTCTTCACAATAAATCTTGCTGCTGCTCACTCTTTGGGTCTGTGCCGCCTTTAAGAGCTATAACACTCACCATGAAGGTCCGCGGCTTCATTCTTGAAGTCAGCGAGACCACAAACCCACTGCCAGGAACAAACTCCAGACACGCTTACACAAACCTAGATGGTATAGCCTACTACACACTTAGGATATATGGCATAGCCTATTGCTCCTTGGCTATAAACCTGTACAGAATATTACTGTACTGAATACTATAGGCAACTGTAACACAATGGTAAATATTTGTATATCTAAACATAGAAATGGTACAGTAAAAGTGCAGTTTTACAATCTTACGGAACCACAATTGTATATGCGGTCCATTGTTGACTGAGCATTTGTAAAGCAGTACATGACTATATTTTAATCCAGCCCTAGGTCTACTGAAATTAACAAGCTCGGTGTGCCCAGATGGATTTTATTCACCATACTCAAACTGAAGTGATATCTTTTTTGTTTACTTTTAAAACTGAAGTGTTTCGGTAGATGTGGTTAGGTAGCCCATAGCCTCTGATCCTTATCAGCAGGTGGAAGCAAGAGAGCATGTTACCAAGGTGATATCTGAATTGTTTAATCCAAACAAATTAAAATTACATTTCCATTTGAAAGCAATATTTAATTTTTACCTTTAAAATCAGGTATTACAATTTAAGTTTAGAAATATTTTCCTCTTTAAAATTTATTTTTTTTAATGTATTCAGGTGGAGAGCTGGAGATTTTTATTAATAAGACATGGTGATTACATTTTTCTCAACGCCTCAGATTATGGATAAATAAAGTATGCTGATCCAAGTCACTTAATCCTCAGGCTTATGTTTCCTCCTCTGTAAAGTGAGGAGATTTAACCAAATGACCTCTAAACAAAGTCTCTGGTACTTTGTTTTTTCTAATTTAAGGCTTCTTGAATCTGGATGTTAGAGATGCATAAATCCAATTCTGTCATTTTGCTTAAGGAAAGCCAACACAGGGTGAAAAATTCCTGGTAGCATATTTGCTCTGGCCAGATCAAGATGGCTCAAGTTTTAATTGACCCATGAAAGGGAGTTTCTATCAATTATGCTGGGAAACTCCAAACCAAATGGAAATCTGTGTGCATAACCTCTGTGTTTTCCACCTCAACTTTTCATTTCTGCTTAACTACAATACATATGAATTAGCTAAGAAAGTTATGTACCCACTTTTTACAAATGCCCTGCTTAAAAGCAATTTCTTTTTGTTTGGCCATATCTCCAGTCATCCACAAGATTTTTGAAAAGTGGATTTATATCCTCAAAACAAAACCTAGGGCTGGGCACAAGGGCTCACACCTGTAATCCCAGCTACTTGGGAGGCTGAGGCAGGAGGATCGCTTGAGCTCAGCAGTTAGAGGCTGCAATGAGCCAGGATTGTGCCACTGTACTCCAGCCTGGGTGACAGAGTGATATACTTTGTCTCAATAATAAAAAACAAACAAAAAACCTAGGAAATAACTTCTCTGTATAAGTTAGTCATCTGTTCTCAAAAAGAAAAGTAAATCTTTATTCATGCTTTCATTCATCAGCAAATATTTATTGAGTACCAATTAGAATACTGCGTTAAATGCTAAGGATACCATGATGAAAAAACAAAGCATCCCCAACTCACGGAGCAAACAGGGTAACGGGGCACACAGACGTCAATCGAACAGTCACAAATACATAACCATAAAGCTATCCAAAGGACAGGACGCTGTGCGCCTTATAACTCATGTGATTAACTACTCAATCTCTGAGTGAATTCACCAGCCTATAGTATGTAAAAATGTGTATTAGTCCAAAGCACTGTTGAATATTAATTTAATAGGTGGCCCCTGTGTACAGCTGATGTGCAGGTTTCCTATTTTCAGATGAAAACAAACAATCTTTCTGAGCAGCACTGCCTGATGGGAGAAGGTAGAAATATCAGGACTCAGGTTTCAAGGGAACAGATGTCCAATTTTAAAGAGAGCTGAGACGAAATCATGGGAAAGCAGAGGGCAGAGGAGACATGTGCGGTACACTCCTTTGAGCTCTGTCTTTTCTCCTTACAGAATACCTAATTGCAAAAGAGAAGAGGTACATACCCCTTCATCTTAAGTCATGTCTTTTTCTGAGGTCCTATTTCAGTAGTACAGATGCCTCTGAGCCGAAGAGAGGTAAAGAAAAGAACATGCTGTCTCGCACACAAAATCTTTGATTGACCCCAGCCACTTCCCAGGATCTGAAGAATGGAGAAATTCTGGAGTCACGAACTGTCCGCAAAATAAGTTTTACTCAAGTACCCTGATTAATCACTTCTGTAGATACACACTGCTACCTGACTGCATTCTAGAAAGTATTGAATTGGTTTTATATTCTCTTTTAAAGAAAAGAAGGTTAGTGGGAAGATGGGAAACGCCCTTAGTTCTCATGCAAAAGGGAAAACACTGGAATGCAAAGTTTCGACCCAAACCACAGCTATGAAGCCAGCATCAGGATGCTTTCAAAGCTAAGCATTGCCGGGGTAACTTTCATAATATAAAATGTCTGGACCATCTCATTACCAATGAGAATTGCATTCTTTAAAGATGATTTGAACAACATTTGCTACTCTGCTTGTCATCTATACCATGAAATCCCAAGCCTAGAGCCAAGAAAACCCCCAAGGAAATTGTCTCACACAAGCAGCAGAACGGAGAGCGCCAGGCGGCAGTGGGGAACTTTTAAGAGAAAAACCATATGGTAATACAAGGAAAGAACAACTTCTCAGTGCAGCGCAGCTGGAAGATGAGACTAAGCAGGAGCATGCAGGGGCCAGCCCCGAGGTCACAAAGCCAGGTAGATGAGCTCGGAATGCCAAACCCAGGGAGCCACCCTGGAAAACATACCATATAACCAAAAAAGCACTTGATTAATACTGAATAATTGTCCCAATTCCAAGTGCTATCCCTAAGTAACTTTCTCCAAAAGACTCCCAGTAGACGAACACATTTTGCTCTTCCAGAGCCTTACAAAATTAATGCCGTGTGGGGGTTTTCTTTGGGGCTGGTAAGATTTTAGGAAAATATTACCTTTTGATTGTTTTGTTTCTGTGACATTTGAATTATTACAAAAGAAAAAAAATTGTACTTTTGTAATAGAAAATATATAAGGTTTTTAAAATCCAGGAACATCAATAACAATAACACCAAATATCTTTTTTTGAGGAGGTAAACCCGCAGTATTTATTGTAGCTAACAGGTAGGTTAAGAGGGTAAAATAGGAGAACTTAATTTTTCTAATAGTAGAACTAAGTCATGTTGAAAGTGACAGGAGGAATCAGAAAAGTGGAAAAGTGTAGTGGAAGGTGCCAGACATGTGAAGTCAAGACGAGAGCACCTCTGTCATAGTTTAGCTGTGTGACCTAGGGTATTTAACTTTGCCTCAGTTTTGTCGGCTTTAAGATACATTCTCTCACAGGGCTGCTGTAGGAATTAATTAACAGATTTCTCTTTCATCAGCTCATTTTACACACTTTTCTTGGGTGACTCCATCCTTGCCCATGACTTTAGTAGCCAACCATCAGCTAACAACTCCCTTGTCATGACCCACAGTCCACTCCCCTCTGCTGGGCTTCCTGCTGTACAGCACGGCCCAGGCAGCTCTAAGCCAACATCTCGGTGGAACTCAGCCTGTCCCCATTCTCCATTCAAACAAGTCCTCCTATTTTTTTCATACCAAATAGCAGCAACGTCTACTTCAAGGTATCAGAAAGTCCCCCAGAATAACATGTATTAGCATGCATCTGATAAAATCTGCAGTTATAGATCTCCACCCTCTTGCAGGAGAAAAAAAGTCCACTGGTTAATCAGCTTAAACCCTCCCTTATCCTCTGAATTGGACAGTGAAGACTTGAAGTCATCAGTACCACGTTAGCTTTTCTCCTCTGTGCCCAGATGTATACCTCTAACATTTATTGTTAACATAACACCCACCACACCCTTTTTGGTCATATTTTTCCCACTCTGCCCTTTGGACATAACTACAACCACTCTACTACCAGTTGGTTTCCATCCCTAAGCCCTGAAATCCAATGACTGACTTTGATATTTCTCTCGACGCTGCCCTCATTCGACTTCACCAAAATTTGTATGTGCGTTGTTGGTTCAACAGAAGTCATACTCTCCAACCTTCTCATTTTCAGATAAGGAAACAGGTACAATGGCTACTTGACTGGTGTTCTTTATGCATGGGGCAGGTGGAGACAGAGTGAAGTGTGGGAGAACCCAGGACCCTGGTGCCTGGCCCACCTTCTTTCCATTACACTTAGGCCTGCTTTGCAGATAAGAGCTCACACTGATTGTGGATGAAGCCGAATCTAACAGGCCTGGACATACCATGCTGCATTCGTTCTTGTTCTTCCACCTGGACCTGCAGCCCCTTTTCTGTCTCTACATCCTACCTTCAGATAAAATGGTAACTGCCCACATTTCCTCTGAGATCTGGCGGGTTTGCCCGGGACTAGAGTTTCACCCTCATTCCATCAGAAATTAAATTTCTCATATGCCTGTTAGGAAAAACTCTGTTGAAAAGCTGTCCCCAGAAACAGGTATCTGAAGTGAACAGAGCCCCAGAGGCTGCTTACAACCCCGGATAGGGGGAGGAGGGGAATCACTAGCAAAACAGCATTTCAGCAAACCACCACCAAGTGTGAAAATACAAAAACTGTACAAAGCAAGAGCACTGTTTTCTTAGAGACAGAACGTTTTTCTAAAAGTCTGCGTAAACTCTTGAGAAGTTAAATCTAACTGGATGCCAAGAATTAACAACAACAAAAAAGACATATTCTTGAGTTTCCAAAGACCACAGTCTCTCTATGAGCCCAAGTGACTAATGCCTGTAACAGCCGAACCTTACAAAGTGCTGACCAGCAGAAAGTCTGTTTGGGAATGACAAGGTCCACGTGTGCATTCCAGGGACGCTTACAGATTCTGCAGTACTCCAAGGAAGACAGGGTGGGAGGGAAACAATGTGACAAGCAGGCAAGAAGTACTTAGAAAGGCATGACCCGATTAGAAACAGATGCTGCAGCTGCTCTCTCGCACTGGCCCACATCGGAGATGATGAGAAGCCCTTCACCCAGCAGCCACCTAGGAACACTAATAAGCAAAGCAAACAGGGAAGTGGGGGAGAGGTAACAAACCATTTCAAAACCCTCTTGCTGTCCAAGGGGTCCCAAATAACCCGGTTCCATTTAAGACATATCATGTCTCTTGCAGAGTATAAAACCACCCACTTGTCTCACTGTTGTTTATTTGGGTCATTTTTGTCCCACCTGTCCTGTCTTTATCCTGTGGAATATCTTCAAAACAGTGACAAATAGGAGGTCAAAGAGAATTAAGAGGCTCAAAGCAGTTGGAAGTTTTTTTCTCAACTTTTTATGTCCTGTGCTACTCATATTCACACATCCATTCCTCAGTATTTCCTGTTTGAGAAATATTGTGGCTCAGTTCATCTATTTCTATTCACTGAATGCATTCATCAGCAAATAATGAAATATGGATGGGACGCTTCCTTCCCGATGCCACCATTATCACCGGATATAAATTAGCCACTTCCTTTCTGAAAGATACCATGTATTTCTGTGCCTTTCTGAAAAGGCAGGGGATTTTCAGTTACAGTAATGGCCATGTGATGGCAGTCTCTGTGGGAGAAGAAAAAAAAGAAAAAAAAAAAAATCCAATACAGTTCCAAGCAAGTCATGAACAAAAGCGCCAGGGCTGTTTCCCCCAGTCACAACCTGGCTGCTTTCTCTTCCCAAAGCATGTTCAGTTCTTAATCCAGGCTGACCTAGAACATGAGTCCAGTGACACATTTCCAGCACCTGAAAACTGAGGAATTATACCAAAAATGACCAAAACCATGATACATATTGAGGAAATAAACATACCAATTAACATCTGGTCTTGCTCTACAAATATTACTAAACAATTATGGCCAAAATCCTCAAGTCTTCCTAAGAGTTTTTTTTTTTTTTCCCCCTGAAACGGAGTATTGCTCTGTCGCCCAGGCTAGAGTGCAATAGCGCGATCTCGGCTCACTGCAACCTTCACCTCCAGGGTTCAAGTGATTCTCCTGCCTCAGCCTCTGAGTAACTGGGATTACAGGCACCTGCCACCACATCCAGCTAATTTTTATATTTTTAGTAGAGACAGGGTTTCACCATGTTGGCCAGGCTGGTTTTTAACTCTTGACCTTGTGATCTGCCTGCCTTGGCCTCCCAAAGTGCTGGGATTATGGGCATGAGCCACCGCGCCTGGCCTCTGAGAGTTCTACCGTGTCTTAATCTCAGCCCTGGATGAACACTATCAGGATTGAATAGAGGTTGTTTACATAAATGTGGGGCATGTGCTAGTTTTCTATATACATATAACAAATTATCACAAATTTAGTGTCTTGAAACAACATCCGTTTATTAGCCGTCAGTTTCATAGGTCACAAGTCTGGGCATGGTATAGCTGGACTTTCTGCGTGGGTTATCACAAGGCTGAAGTCAAAGTGTGGGCCAAGCTAAGGAGGTTGTCCTCTCAAGGCTCTGAGGAAATACCCTCTTCCAAGCTCATTCCAGATGTGGGCAGATTCAATTCCTTGCAGCTGTAGGACTGAGGGCCTTCTCTCCTTACTCACTGTCAGAGGCTGTGCTCAGTTCCAAAAAGTCTCTGATGGTTCCAAGCCACGAGGTCACCTCTGTCTTCAAAGTCAGCAATGAAAAATCTCCCTTGTGTCCCTCTCACATTTCAAATATCCTTCTTCAGGAACAGTCTGGTCCCTTTTAAGGGACTGTTTAACGAGGTAAGGTCCACCCAGGTCAATCTCCATTTCTAAACGACAGCTGTGCCATAACATAACCTACCTGTGGGAGTGATATTCACAAGTTCTGGAGATTATGCCAAATGTGTATACCAGGGGCTGGGATCTTGAGGCCATTTTAGGATTCTGCCTACCAAAGTATACATTATTTCAACATCCCTATTTCTCCTGTGTAACTTTAGGACAAGACATAATAATGAATATTGGCATTTCCTCAGCTCAAAAAAAAAAAAAAAAAAAAGCTTAACTGTCTCCAGGAGAAAACAGATAGATATTAGTAATAGCATAGTAAACTAGATCCTTCTCAGGCTACCAAGGCAGACCTTTTACACTGAATCTGATAAGGGCAGCTAACCACAAGACTAGCCAGAGTCCCTTTGCCTTTGGAGGAAGCCTTCCAATAACGAAAGTAAACTGCAAATATTTAGGTGCTGTGTTTGTAACAAGAATTCTAGGAAATGCAAAAGATTCTTAAGGAATTTGAGTCTTATTAGGGAGATAAGTTATTGAGGCAAAACAGAAGATGATTTTGAAATCATCATTTCATGATGAAATATAGTACAAAGATTACAGGGTTAGACAATGGAGATGAATGTGGACCAGAACAAAAATGTAAAACTTTCTTAAAGCAGGTCAGTTTCGCCCTAGGTCGTGGTAAGATGAAACAAGATCTGGGCTGGGAGTGGTGGCTTATGCCTGTAATCCAACACTTTGGGAGGCTGAGGTAGGCAATCACTAGAGGCCAGGAGTTTGAGAACAGCCTGACCAACATGGCGAAACCCTGTCTCTACTAAAAATACAAAAATTAGCCAGGCATGGTGGCACCTGCCTGTAATCCCAGTTAATGAGGAGGCTGAGGTGGGAGAATCACTTCAACCCAGGAGGCAGAGGTTACAGTGAGCCGAGATCGTACCACTGCACTCCAGCCTGGGCGACAGCAAGACTCCATCTCAACTAAAAAAAAAAAAAAAAAAAAAAAAAAGATTTGAACAGTTGCAGACAAGGAATGGAGATGGAGGGAGAGAAACAAGTAGAATCTATTAAGGAAGGCAGCAGGAAAAGGAAAGAGGCCCAAAGGGTATGGAAATCAATGAACTAGAAAAACTAAAGGAAAACTAAGAGTAGAGGATGTAAGACTTTAAAACTGATTCTTTGTCCGTTTACTAGAAACAGTGCTTAAATGGGGAGCATTTCCAGTGTCACTTGGGGGAGAGATCTAGAAACAATCACTGAGCAGCCACGTCATGAAAGACTTCTCTGTTTCCCACTCCCTAGTGTACTTAAAAACGTATCTTCCCACCAGACCAGCAGACCAAGGGATCATGAGTATAGAATTGCCTCAGCCAAGGTTTTAACCCAGATTACTAGCTGGGGCAACCATCCAAATAGTAAGCTATTTGATGCAAACTTCCTTCAGAGCATTAAAAAAAAAAAAAAAAAAGCATATCTTGCAGAGAAGTTAATAAACAGACTCTATTTGTTACAGCTACAATTTCAGCCATTCTAATCAAGCTAAAGCTTTCTTATTCCTTCCTTACTCTGTTCTCCTTCTCAAAAAATAGGACCTATTAACCCCTAATAAATAAATAAATACTCCCACTAGCAGAGACAACTTTCTGCCTTACAGAAAGTTAACTGCACATTGTGGAAGCATCCACCTAGGTGTAAGAGAAAGCTGGTTTAGAGTTTTTCTCACACACACTGTTGTGCTTAGGAAAGCAGACCCAAGAGGCTGTATTACAATTTTCCTCTTTTCTCAAAGTTCTCCTATTGATAGATGATTTTATACGCTGGCTTTCTTGTCTTGACCAGCTAATGCAAAACAAACCTTTTCACATGCTGCAGCTCACAAGAATGTTCCCACAGTCCACTCCACCCCCTCCATTGTCCACTAAAATTGTCTCTTAAAAAGGCATTTTCATTATCATTATCATCATGTTGATATGTCTGAATAATCAAGTAGGGCCCAAGTAGAACACTGGGAAAACGCGACTGCACACAATAATCTGTTATAAATCCCATCAGCTCTCAAAAAGAGATGATAAAATACGTGCAAGAGCACAGGTTATATTTTTACTCTTGTTACCACAAAGCACAAACGGTTTGGGTCAGCAGCCCAGACTTCTCACCAAGATGGGGTCCAATTCCACATCAATGCTTCTAGATTAACAGATTAAGAGTTATGGGATATGTGAATGGGAATATGTTTCTGACAGTCTTGATAGCAAGATTACAGGGAAGCATTAAGCTAAAATCAAAACTTGAAAGATTATAGCTTGGCAAGAGATCCTTGCTGTAATCCATACGATCTGTAGGAAGGAAAAACTGAAAAAGTTAAATGAGACTCAGGGTGGAAGACAAACCAGAATTAGCAAAAGTCTTAGGCACTGATCCAGGTGGCTGCCATTAAACACTCCCAAAGCCTAATGGTCTATTTGAATAATATTATTCACATAGATAAAATGAATGGCAAGCTAAGGGAAATAATTGATGATTACCCTGGCAAAAACAAGAACTACTTTCCCACTTGAATTTGAGAAAAATCCAAGCCTCAAATCCCTTCCCACATAGAGCGGGTCAGACCATGTATCTCACTGTAATCATGGCTACACAGAGTTAAACCTCTTTTGCCACAACTGCACCAAATGTACACACTTAGGTTGCTTATTACTGGGAGTGGGTTTAGCGCAATGTGGCAGCTGCAGCCACCAATATAAGGATACAAGGCTTGGCAGCAATCCCCCACGATTCCTTCTCAGTTCCACTTCCTATCCACCCTTTAGCCCAGATATTAATAATTCAGAAAACAGTGTGACAGCCACAAGTCACATGCATGAACACCCAAGAAACAATCACTGTAAAACCAGATGCATTTGGACAGATAAACTTATGAAGCTTTAGTCCCCATGGAGAACAGAGCACCAATAAATGCACCTCATACTTCACCTCACATTCTGGGATCAAGGTGGAAAAGCAGATCACTATCTTTTCAAAATATCAGTTTAAAGTTGCTGGGAGTACCTATGTGATTAAGGTTAAAATACCCAGAGAAAGAAAAAAAGGCAAAAGGCTCTACCACTTTTTTATCCACAGAACAAAAAAAGAGGGGTCTGCCACTTCCCTTAATCAATCAATCAAAAAACAATTTTATCAAACATTTATGAAAAGACCACAATACTAAGTACGGTTTAGCAAAAACAAACAAGGCACTCGAAGGCCACCATGCTTGGTCTACCCTTCAAGCTTCTCAATATATTCCTCCTTCCACTGTACCCATCAGGAAAATAATGTTTATTGGGTGCTTGTTTGCCCCCATTTTTTTTTTTTCTTCTGAGATGGAGTTTCTTTCTGTCTCCCAGGCTGGAATGCAGTGGCACAATCTTGGCTCACTGCAACCTCTTTCTTCCGGGTTTAAGCAATTCTCCAGCAGCAACCTCCCAAGTAGCTGGGATTACAGGTGCCCACCACCACGCTCAACTAATTTTTGTATTTTTTGATAGAGATGGGGTTTCGCCATGTTGGCCAGGCTGGTCTTGAACTCCTGACCTCAGGTGATCCACCTGCCTTGACCTCCCAAAGTGCTGGGATTACAGATGTGAGCCACATGCCTGGCCCTTTGTTTGCCCTTTTAAAAACCTTCGCATTTAATCCTTATAATTTGTGAAGTAGATACCATTGGCTCCATTTTACAGAGGAGGAAACTAAAGTTCAATTCATGGCAGAACCAGCATTCAAACCAGTTTTGCCAGATTCCAAGTCACCACCGCCCATACCCTAAACTGGACAACTGACTCTTTTCAAAGCACAGTAACCTCTGCACTGAGCACGCCTCCACCTTCAACTCCACTTGTCAAATCCTACTCATCCTCAAAATTCCAGGCAAAATGCCACTTTCTTCACTAAGCCTTCCCTGGTTCCTTGAATTAGACACCATTGCTTTTTATTTTATAAAGGTCCACTGTATTTGGGTCCTTGGTCCATCTTGCATCTAGCAGTACACTTAGTTTTCCACTTGGTCAGGCCCCCAAAAGAATGGACATTTTTTGAGGACAGGAACCCTGTCTTATTCATCTTACTTGTGATGTACAACATCACAGGTAACCAGGGCCAAACGTTTAGGATGAATGAATGCAGCAACTTATTTCTCACAAAGTCTATACAACCTGACTTCCCCAACCAAAAACAACCACCATGGAGCAGCAGTGTAGTGATAGAGAATTCATGGGAGGGAGCATTCATTATGGGCTGAAATGCCCATACTATGTTTGATGGAGGAAGTGAAGTTTAAGAGGGCCCTTGGAAAACGGAGAAAAGGATGTCAATGCTCCAGCCACATGCTTCAGTATGAACCCTTCCCAACACGTAGCCACAATCAACTGCCGGGAGGGAGAGACACGGTAGTGAAGAGGTCAAACGTGGTGGGAGTGTTTGCTCTCAGGAAATAAACTATTCTGCTAAAGTTCACAAGTATAAAGCTCTTATTTTATACATACATGGCAGGCACTATGCTGAGTAGTGTACATAGGTCTCATTTACGTCTCACAATCACCTCTGAGGTGTGCACCTTTATTATTCCTATTTTACGCTGGAGGTCAGTGAAGCTCTAAGAGATTAAGCTCCTTGGGGTCATGCAGCAAGTAAGTGGTAGGGCCAGGAGTCAAATCCAAGCAGGCTGCCTCCAAAGCCCAGGCCACTATATTAGTAGAGCCGGGGAGCCTAGAAAAGTTACTTCTGGTCAACCTTTTATAAACCAGAGAGTGAAGTGTGTGTTGGCCATTAAGGGACATGTGTGGCCTGTCCAAGCACATCACACTACAGAAGTCACCAACTTCCAAGCTGAGAAATCGCTGGAGAGGTAGGTTGGCATGGTGCACAGGCCCTATTCCACCGAGTAAGAGCACACAAGGAAAGCGACGTGGGAGCTATGGGAAGTGGGAACAGTAGGAAACAAGAGAAGAAAGAATCCAAGAAGAGACCTCCACCACCAACTGCTGGAGTGGATTTCTTGTATTTCTCGCAGGAAAGAAGCAGAGTAAGTCTAACCCAGAGAGTGCAGGTTAAGGTTAGGCAGCCTACAGCAATCACTCTTACTCTCTCTCACACTCTTCTAAGAGCACGGATTATCAAGTCTCATTTCTTACTTTTCTCTGGCAAAGCTGTAAGAATCAGTTGCAGAGAAAAATCAACCAAAGATTACACAGAAGATGCAAAGGAAAACAAGAAAGGGTGCAGTTAGCAGTCCTGACTGATTAAAACCACATGACTAACATATCAGATATTCCCACCACTTCCTCCTTAGCTTCTTATAGACTACTGAGGAGCAAACACACATACGCTTGTATTACCAAAAACAAACAAACAAACAAATAACTTTTCAGTAGTACGGACTAGAGAAGAAATCTTTTCTGTATCTCTACCTAGTGTGTGCAAGGAACTAGTAAGCCATTTTATCAACTTAATCATCCTAAAAAGAAAAAAAAAGATGAACCTTTTGGGATAAGAGGACATCCCCAGATTCACTCCTTCATCTTTTTTAGAAAGGCTAAAAATGCTCATTACCCAGATATTAAAATTAGACTAATAAAAAAATATTGATTTACTGATGAAACTCCATTATCCACTTCTGAGCTTATATTTAAAAATAAGTCTTTAAAAACTGGCAATTTTTTACTCTCAGGAAAACTAATATTCATTATTCTAAAGCCTACCCTGAGCTAGGCATTAGTTGGCAATTTCACTTATGCTGTTTTACTTAATAAATACAATATTTACTTAGACTCCCATTTCTGAAGGCATTTTAATTACACTCACATTCCATTACATGCACTTCTGTGCAACTTGCAATTTGGAACAAATTTTCAACCACTAGCCACCATGGCAGCAACATAAAATACCTGTTTTGTTGATTTCCTAACAATCCATGAGGTAATTAGAAATACTTTACTCAGGCCCTTGGAAACAATATTCAGATGTCATCTACTTAAGCAGTAATATTTTTGTAAGTGTAACAAAGGGCAGAGCATTCTAAATCACTTTAAAAAATTCAGTCACATATTATTTACTGCCACATTCTCTCTCTCTCTCTCGAGCTTTTTACTATGGTTTAAATATCTCTCCCACCAAAAATGCTTTCTTTAGAACACTATACTTTTCTTTATCTATCTCATTCCATATTATATTGTATAGCTGGGCTTATCCACCTTAAGGCAAACAAGCAAATACACATAAAAAACTACTTTAACCATTATATTCCATAGCTAAACATCCATCAGGGCTTCCAATCCTATTTCAGCTAGGTTGGCTGTAAGTGACTGGGACCACCACTTCTCTGGTTTTCAGTGTCATCATCTGTAACATAGATGGGCGGAGAAGGGTCATTAAGGAAAGGTACATAAACAAACTCTAGTTGTTAAATTATGGGATTCTAACATTTGCAATGGGGTAAAAGATTAAAGGTTGCCAGAGCCTACGTCAGAGTGGGTATCAGACTTCAAATAAAACCTCACTAGAGGTATTGGGTCATCAAAACAAAAGTCTAAAATGCTGACACCAAACAAGAAGATACAACAGCAGGATGGCTCCCAACGTAAGTCAAATAGTGGGTTACCCTTTCCAAGAAGTGCAACTTTGTGATTGTTTAGATACCGCAAAATCAGCCTATTATCTAGTGGAAACCAGAACAACTAATGGGTCCTTAAGGGCCAGGATCAATGTGACATAGAAGGCTTAGAACGGTTGAAAGCCATTGTCGTCTGATAGTCAGACATTCAGACACCAAGAAATCTCATCACTCTACTCCCATAGTTGAGCTTGCGAGTCTCCTGTTCTGTGTATTCATACAGCATTTAGGGAATCACAAACCTTAGATCTTATGTTAACAGAAGTATAGGAAGTGAAAAATAATTCTGATGAGTGAGCCAGTTATCAAAAGGGGTATTTTAAAAAACTGGAGCTAGAAAGACACAAGAGATACAAGCCAAAAAAAGCAGAAAATGTTGAATACAAAATATTGTATTCGCTGTTTCCTCAAGTACTAAAAACCAGAGGTTTCTTTAAGTATATAAGTGGATACCTCATAATCTTTTACAACATGTCCTCGCCATGTAAAGAAAATAGAACAAACACTCACATACCCAACACCCAGCCCAAAAGACAACACATTAACAAAAGTTTTGAAGCCCCGGGGTACCCTGTGAGATGGCATCACTCTCCTCTGTATTGGAGGTAAACACTATCCTGAATTTGCCTTAAACCTTTTTCTTGTTTTTCTTTATAGTGTTACCTTATGCACTACTATCAGGACACAGTCACTAAGAGTCCTAACTTCAAAATAACAAAAGTGCTTACTTCCTTCTCCAAGTTATCTGTAGGAAATTCAGAACTCCTCCTCAGAGAAGACTGAAGGTAGAAGATACAGAGGGTAGAAGAGTTGCTTTAAAGAAAGTGGTTCTCAAAATTTGGTAAGAGAATCCTTGGGGCCTCCCTAAGAACCTTTTAGGGTATATAAGTTCCTCCTTTTCCAACCACATATCTATGTGAGGTTGGATCTTCAGGTACTTCAACCAAAAGAATACGTTGCATTGGAGTAAATGAAACACAGCTCTGATGACCCAGCTGTCCATTAAGTCAGACTTTAAAGAGATTTGCAAAATGTGAAACAATGCATCGCAGTTCACTAATTTTTTGACTTGAAAAATGTGGTTATTTTTCATAAAGCAATGTTATTTATGTTAAAATGTAATAAGTTTATTATTTTAAATCAATTAATAAGTGAATATATTTAAAACTTGAAGTAATAATAATAGAAGTGGATTGAAGTTGCAACAAAAACCTATGGGAATGGCTACGGGAAGTACTTCATGTTTGTAGTAAGTATACCAACTAACCAAAAATGCCCCAAGCTGACATAGTCATAGTAAACACTCTGGGATGGTAGAGAGAGTTTTCCAACCATGTTCTATGTGTCTGTAAGCCATTAGTTATTCTTTAGTCCTAGAGATACACACACAAGAGGAACCAACAGTAACCCAAGCTGTGTTCCATAAACCTTTTAAAAGGGCTTACATTTTTTTTTCCTTTTTTTTTTTCTTTTTTTTTTTTTTTTGAAACAAAGTCTTGCTCTATCACTCAGGCTGGAGTACAGTGGCACAATCTCTGCTCACTGCAACCTTCGGGTTCAAGCAATTCTCATGCCTCAGCCTTCTGAGTGGCTGGGAATACAGGCATGTGTCACCACGCCTGACTAATTTTTGTATTTTTAGTAGAGATGGGGTCTTGTCATGTTGGCCAGGCTGGTCTTGAACTCCTGGCTTCAAGAGATCTGCCTGCCTCAGCCTCCCAAAGTGTTGGGATTATAGGCGTGAGCCACCACACCCAACCAAGCGCTCACATTTCTTACAAAGGGTGGCTCACCATAAAATATCCAACTGCATTGAGGACCTAAGTTAAACTTGATTCATTCCATCTGCAGCCCAGGTCCAACGGTGAGATTCTTTTCACCATAAATAAACGAATGTCCAGGGTCCTAAACACAAGATAGGTGACTAGAAGGGGAGTTTGGGTTTTCTCCACTGGGCAGTGGGAGACGACTGAAGAATTTGTCTACAAAAGACCGATCTAGAACACCTTAGTTCTACTGTCCTTAGATTTGTAGTGTGGGCAAGTGTCAGGGGATTTGGCTCCAGTTCTGAGCCTATGGGTCTTAAGCAGGTCACTTACTCTCCTGGGTCTTGGCTTCTTTCTCTGTAAAACAAAAGGGCTAGATAAGCTTGTTTCTTTGTAAGCCCTTCCTGCTCTAACACTCTATGAAATCTCCAGTAACAAAAACCTGAAGTGGTATTCACTTTGCCTCCCCAGCATCTGGTACAGGGATTGGTAGAGTGCTGAGGCTCGACATGAGTCACTGACCTTTAATAGCGGACCAGTACCATGGCAAAGGGGGATAATTTTAAGAAGGAAAGAAGACAACAGGAAAAGGAATTAGGAAGAGTCAACACAGGACATCTGGGATGTTTTTATCCCAATTTCAACTGCTAGTGGGTAGAACTTATGACCACCACCAATACAAGAGGGGAGAGAAACCAATTCTTTAGGCTCAAATGAGGGGACAACATGTGAGTGATCAAAAGATTGCTGGAAAAGCATAGATCCAAAGCCAGAAGCAGTATTCTGGGGCTCAAATGAACCCTACTTCTTTAGAGACCACAAAATGCCTTGATTTATGAGGAGAGGTAAAAGTGATGTCAAATCGCCAAAACCATTAGTGATACGAATATAAAATGTTGGTGAAGTGTACTGAAATAGTACCAGGACCACCACTCTGGAAATAGTAGCTTAGAGCTTTACATCTCTAAAACCAGCTAACATTCAGAAGGTATTATTTATATGCCAGGCACTGGTCTAAGGTGCAATAAAAAATGCATTAAAGTGTACATCCTCACAGATGTGGAAACAAAGTCACAGAAACACAAAGAAATTCACCCAAGTTCTCAGAGCAAGTAAGTAACAAGGCCTGGATTCTAACCCGCTTTAACACTATGAAATTATACCAGTGAATCACTTCAGAATATTTCCAAATAAATAGATTTTGGTTTCTGTGCTGTTTGCTTGATTTGTGTCATACAAAAAGCGGTAGAAAACTTTTCACCAAAATGAAAGGTTATGTTTGGGATGGTCTCAGGAAATCCATGCAGAGCTGTGTGGAGAGCTGAACAGCTGATGAGGAGCCCTGGGAGAGGGCCCTCCTCTGGGTATCAGCGACTGAGCTGCCTCCCTCGTGCTATGCTGCGTGGCTGCTCCACACACACGTATGCTGTATCATGCACACACACACTGCAAGCCACAGCCAGTTCCCTTGCACCCCAGTGACAGGTGGGTTTCTCTGGACCTGACTGACTGGAGGGATGCTGTGGAACAAGGCTGGGGCTGGGAAAGAGAGGCAGACCCCTCTATCACCCTGGCAGGCAGCAGCAAAGCGAGCGTAGAAGCAGGGATCCCAGGAGAGATGGAGCTTTGACTTTTTTGTTCCCCCCCCACGGGGTTTGAGTGATCAAGTCCTGCAGAAACTTTAAGAGCAACTAACTCTCCCACAGCATGCCTAACAGATACTTGATTTAAAGCATAACAGGCCCCATCACTGACTTCAACTATTCACCACTTGGTTTCTTCTCATCTACTTTTTATTTTAAAAAATGTGTAACAATCACATTTGGGCACCTGTGAGATAAGAAAAAATTGACTTCAACCCTGGCACCATTTACTTGCCAGTTGTGGACTTTGGGAGAGTTAATTAGCCTTTCTGAGCCTGTTTGCTCATCTGTAAAATGGCATAATTATGGCATCTATTCGTAAGTCTGTTGACAGAATGAGATCATGTATATGAAGTGCTTAGACACAGTGCCTAGCAGAATGAGTGCCCAGTATTATTACTTATTATTGTTTTGATGAGACCTTTAATCTATAAATCAGAAAATAACCTAAGTGAAAGGAGTATTAAAATGGGATATCCCCCCAAAACAGCAAACATTAACAACCTTAGTTAACGACCCTGTCACTAACTTAAGGGCTCCCTTGCTTGTTTTTCATCTAGCTCAGTTTGTACTCAACTGCTAATTACAAGTTAGGTGTTAATTATCTCATAAACATTTCTTCAAATCACAGAGCATTAATTGCCTGCCCCAACTGAAAAGGCTGGATTCCTGAGGGCTCTTCCTTTTCATGCCTTGGGTTCCAAGCTGTTTGCTTTCTTTGAGTTGCTTCTAATGTGTTAGTTCAGGACCTCTCCCACTGGGTGAATGAGCTGTGTTTCTTAACAGTTGCTATGTTCTTGACCCCTCTAAATCACCAAGCAAAAGACAAAACAGTAGTTAAATATAATTAAGTGAATT
Source organism: Papio anubis (assembly GCF_008728515.1). Lineage (NCBI taxonomy): Eukaryota > Metazoa > Chordata > Mammalia > Primates > Cercopithecidae > Papio > Papio anubis. Next base: position 120,732,663 of record NC_044978.1, on the reverse strand, counting down.
TCAGTGAAGAGTGATCTAGATTTCTAAAACAACACACCAAAAGTACAAACTGAAGAGAAAAGATGGCACAGTTAGAACTTCTGTATAACAAAACACCAAAAACAAAAGTATAGATACATGACTGGCTAGGAGAAGATATTTGCACATACAATAAAGGATGAACCTCAACAAGATAAATAGCTCTATTGGCGGGCCGGGAGCGGGGTGGGGGGGGTGGGCAGACTGGAGGAAGGTAAGGATGTGAATAGGTTATTTGCAGAGAAATAAACATAAATGGCCAATAACCATATAAAAAGATGTCCAACTTCACTAAGTCATGGTAGTTGGGGATCATAATAACCTGGAGCTTGCAGTATCTTGTGGACCCACTGGCCATCTTTAGTTAACAATTACTTTTTAAAAAAATAGCTTACATCCTCGTATTTTCAAAAGTCTGTTTTTAAGAAGACTATGCAGAGCTGTATGGGGCAGGTGTGACAACCATTTGGCATTTTATACCTAGACCTTCACCACGTTCCTTAAAGATGAACAGTGTATCAATGAATAGCTCCAAAGTTGTTTTTATTTTAAAGTGGTTCCTTTTTCCTGCTTTCTCAAGTGAATAATACACTTCTAAGAAGCTCATACAGTCTTGGCATCTTCATAAATGTTGTGCTTAAGACAAGATTCAAAGGTCACAATTAAAAAGTACTTATCTAAAACAACCTCCTCAATATTCTGATCACAATAGGCAGAAAGATTTAAATATTACAAATTAGTGTTTCCTTTCACCAGTATACACTGCAGACATATCTGTATGAAGTCCATGTGCTAGTCTTAAATTTAGTACTCAAATCTCGATATTTTAGGTGATAGGCTAAAAAAAAAACCTCTCCATAACAAATATAAAAAATAAAGCAGCATGGACCAGCGTGATAAACGTTGGCTGGGAGTCAGAAGTAAAGACTCCAGCTCTGCCACGTTTTAGGGGAATGACTTTGAGGCAGGTCACTTCTGAGCCTCTATCTTTACTTGTAAAATGCGTATCATATTAACATCTCATAGGTTAGCTATATTAATACATCATAGGTTTTTAATGGTTTCAACTGATTGGAACTATATTGAAACTATGAAGCACCTTGTATAGTCTTTCCCACATTAAACAATTCCACAGTAGAAAATATTTAAAATGTTATTCTCTATTAATTCAATGTCAATTCTGCTCTTTATGTATGTTTATATAAGATATACATACAGATATCATATATAAACTTTGAAAATGTAAATACTTATTGTTCCAATGAATCCTGTTTCCCCACTTCCACAGGATAAAGATATCTAATGAATAATCACCTCTCACATTATTTCTAGAACTTTCATCAAGCATGTTGGTAGTTTTCCGGAAGCTAATAAGCAATGAAATGAAAATACTGAAAGATGCCCACTAATTTCCATACAAAACAGCTTCAGGAGTCAATCCTAACATAATTTCAATTACTAAGAAAGGCCCAGGGGAAGGCCCTGAATACAGTATCAAAGAGAAATACCTATATCATTTGCTAAGGCTGCCTCATCAGTCACTGTAGTATTTTCTGTTTGATAGGAGTAAATTATATTATACTCTGTCCAATTCAACTAGTACGGTCTGAGCAATCCAGGGATGAGAAAAATTTGACTGGGACTAGAAAACAGGTGAAATGAAAATTAAAATCTTAAGTCAATTCATTGCATGTCTTTATTTCTCAGCCCTTCAAAGCTTCGTGTTGTCAGACACTCAACCACTAAATACTGATAAACTGTAAGAATTCCTGGAGAAAATCTAGGAGATTGTTAAATTGTTTATTCTGCAATCTCCTTTTAGGATGTTTTGCCACAGTAATGTTTTCTGACTAAGTCGCTCTACATAGCAAGAGACCTGAGCCTGTAACTGCACAATTACTTTTGAAGCATTTACTGAATAACTCCTTTGTGCTAGCCACTACTGTATGCTGTTTAAGATACAAAAATTAATAAGGCGTGAAAACTATTATGGTACAACACGGTATCTGCTGATTACAGAAACCTAAGATAAATGGGAATTCAGAAAACCAGTCCTCCTAACTCTGCCTGGTTGAGAGTCCTGAAGGATGACTAGGTAGAGAGACTGGAAACAGGCCAAAGAGAAAGGCATTTAGGTGAAATGCAGAAGCAGGGAGGTAAGCAAAGGGGACACACACAGGGCCCAGCAGGTAGCCCAATGGAGACTGCAGGAAGAGAGGCATGACGTCTCTGAAGGGCATGCATGTCATGCTGGGAGTCGAGCCGTTATTTATTCTAAAGGGAACAGGAGTATGGAATGGCATTTTTGCAGAAATAAGAGAGAAAAAATAGATTTAGTCTCTCCAATACGTTTTTTCTTTTGGAAACCCCAAGAAAAGGGCCCTTTAGTCCTACAGTTGATACGAAAGTATTATGAAATGCTTTTTAAGAACTGGAGTAAAGCATCTGAATTTTTAACTAATAGTCAGAAAAGCGCTAGAAATGTCAGAAGTGAATTTTTAACTAACCTTCTGGTTTAAAGTAGTAGAGAAAAACCCCATTACTACGTTGCTGTTTGTGATGGCTCCTTGGTTGTGTTTATTCAGCTGTGATACACTCTAAACTTTATGAACCATGAAGTCGGTAGAGTTTACCCTACTCCTATCAACTGGATTGTGTGTGAACTTCTCTCTTCTAATTCCTTAAGAAAAATTTGCGTGGATACATTTATTAATTCCCTTGATGCCCAAAGTCAAAGATTTATTTTATTTGGTTAGGGGCCTGAAATATGATTCAGAGTTCCCAACATTTTCTCAAATTTCTCCGTAACTTTCAAAGTGAAGTTCAAATGTCTCATATTTTGTACTTATTTTTGTCATCTCCAAAATGCTAAAATGCCACTTCTTTCAAAAATTGGTTTGGCCAAACAAATATTCAGTAGATTCGATTTAGAAAACCAGCAGAAGAGGTCTAAAGTTCAATACTGCTCTCTGTAGGCTCATTCACCCTGTCTCCCAAATCAGAATTAGGATACGATTATAACAAGGCAATGTTTTCAAGAGTCCCAGATCCTCAATGCAAGTTGTAATACTAAGAACTACATATGAAACTATTGTGCTCATGACCAAGACTGAGCATGAAAAGCACTCCTGCTGCCAACTTGCTTCTGTTGGCCTCAAAAATTAGAGACAAATCCAGCATCTGACTTTAGCTAGGGAGTCTTTTCTTCAAGGCAGGAAGACTGTTTCAAGCCAAACATAACATGTGGGAAGAAGACTATTCCCCATGTATACATGGAACCTTTAACTTCCAACTCCGCATTTCTCAATAAAAATGCTCCAGCATAACAGTGTTTGAGCAGAATAAATTGAGAGGAGTGGAGTGTTCAACGACCATGTAAAATGCCACGGATTTCTTTAACAATAGAAAGATACATCGATACTCCTAATTACCATTTTGGTCAAGCCACCATCTTAAATCACATGAAGCTACTATTTTTGTAGTTGAGAAATGGCTGAATATCAACTTTTGTGTGGTTCAACCCACTGCTAGGACATTCTGTAAAATCAAGAGCAATTTTACCACATCTTTTTCTTTTACTGTTAATGATCTTACTGGCTTTTTGCTTCTTAAAAAGGTTATGAAAGAGTAGGCTTCTGAAAAGAGTCTCAAAACTCATAACAAAAACAACAGAAATTTTATCAATAAAAATGTTCCAATAATTAGAAAGACAGGCTAAATTAACCTTTTAGAAAGATGTTTTCTAAATAGTCTGCTTACAAAACATCTGCCTTTTTTGTTTTTCTAAGATTCTAATTGTCACTAATAGTTCCTAGAAAATGCATTTTTGTATAGGCAGGAAGATCGAAAAGAAGGGAGGATGCTGGGTTTCAGCTGTAGAGCGAAGGATTAACAGGAAATTTAAGCCTCAACTTAAGTCCTTAGGCCTCAATAAGGATTAATGGGAAATTTAAGCCTCAATTCCCCAGGCCTCAGTTTCCTCATCTTAAAGGAAGGTCCTTGATTAGGTGACCTTTGAAGGCCCTTCTGGCTCTAGCACTAATAATTTATTGGAATTTGGTAACAGACTTTACTCTACCTATATCCACTTGCATTTTATATCGTCCCACTGCCAAATTCATAAATAATTTCATGGCCTATAGGAAGAGCCATTAACTGTCATTGGAACTCAACCAAAAACAGAAAATCCAACCCCAGTCACTATATATAGCACCTGTTTTTGCGGAGCCACATTTGCTTGGCTACCACACACTCTAGAATCCCTCCCACTCCCTCAGCTGTGGGCCTGCTCACACCATACATCAACTTCTGGTTCTCCAAATTTGCTCTCTTATGGCCAGGCCTGTATTGGAGACATTCTGTTACAGAAACAATTCAAAAATGTTGATGTTATCCTCATCCAATCTATACATTTTAATATCAGAGTTCAAGTACTTGTTTCACTTGTATTTTAAAAGCGGGCACATTTTCCGCACACACAAAAAGCTTAAACTGTTCAAATGTTAAATCATTCTAAAAGGCATACCAGAAAAAAAAAAAAAAAAAAAACTATTAATGATCTCTTTATTCAAATACAAGAAAAACAAATAAATTTATTTCCAGTGAAAATCTGATTGCCAATTGGCAGACTCAACCTACAAATGTGTTTATGTGACCCACACAGTATTTTAAAAACATTTAGTTGCCAACATTATCAGATGTGGAAATTTCACATCAAATTCCAAATATCCATCTTCCTTTGAAAAACTGAAGACTATGGCACCAGCAGGCCCCCATTTCCTAGTCAGAGCCAAGAGGTGGCATGTGTTTTTCCAGCAGTTTAACTGAAGAATGTGGGTTGCCTTTTTGGTACTTTTTCTCCTTCAAATAAATGAGCTAAAGAATGGAGCTCATTCATAGATGGCTTACACATTTGCCTCCCTTACTATCATCTTACCATGCCATCAATAATTCAAAACAGAACCTAACTGAAGCTTACGAAAACTGTGTATAACCCATTGGCCATTAACTAAAGAGAAAGTTAGATAAATTTCTATTCTTGTTAATGTTATAGCTACATCAGGTTAAGCACTTTTTTTTTCTTTTCTTTTTTGTGATGGAGTCTCACTCTGTCACCCAGGCTGCAGTAAAGTGGCATGATCTCGGCTCACTAAAACCTCTGCCTCCTGGACTCAAGCAATTCTCATGCCTCAGCCTCCCAAGTAGCTGGGATTACAGATGTGAGCCACCATGCCTGGCTAATTTTTGTATTTTTAGTAGAAACGGGGTTTTGCCATGTTGGCCAGGCTGGTCTCAAAATTCTGACCTCAAGTGATCTGCCCACCTCGGCATCCCAAAGTGCTGGGATTACAGGCCAGGTTAAGCACTTTTCTAACTACAGTAAAGCATAAGCATTAATTGAGATCTAGACTACATAATTTTTTTTGAGACGGGGCTCCCTCTGTCTCCAAGGCTGGAGTACAGTGGCACAATCTCAGCTCACTGCAGCCTGAAACTCCCAGACTCAAGCGATCCCCCCACCTCAGCCACCGAAGTAGCTGGGACAACAGGTGAGCGCCACCACCACCCAGCTAATGCTTCTATTTTTTTCTGTAGAAATGGGGTTTTGCCATGTTGCCCAGGCTAATCTCAAACTCCTGGGCTCAAGCGATCTATCTGCCTCAGCCTCCCAAAATGCTGGGAATTACAGGTGTGAGCCACCATGTTTGGCTGATTACATGAATTTTTAATTTTATTTTTCAAGATGTATTATTGTTAGATTTAAATTTGGTCTATTAGAAAATCACAGGAAAATCTATAAACTTTATACATTGAAAAAAAAAAGTCAGCTATACTCATCTTGTGGCCTCTTTGCTGAAAATAGTTGCTATATTTGCCTAATCAGGTCATAGTCATTTTACAAGCCTTAATAGTTTCCTGTCTCTATCCTGCATAAAAAGCACAGGGTAACTGATTTGACCAAATATCTTCCTAAATCTTCTTCTTAGCCCTACTGTAGATTCAATTGTCTCTTGTTAAGTGGAGATAAGACTCATTTTATGAGACAATTATTTGCAAAACTAGCATAAATCTTGAGTTGTGGTAACATTACAATGTAGGGTGCCATCCAACTACTTACTCTCTCCACTCACCATGGAATAAAGCAAACCGGACTAAACTGCAACACAGATGATGAGATGAAACACAGACTTTCCCTCTCTCCCAGGAAGACAGTTAATACAGCCAAATGGAACACAAAGGGCAGACTCTGCTGGAGACAAAACCATGTAAAAGAAATGGCAGCCTCTTATAGCTGAAAGCTTGCAGTTGTTCATCAGAAAGTTGGTGAAAATTTCAATATAGCTCTTTTTCTAAAGCACATTATCTTTTTCCATCAATAGACAGCTGAGCCAAGCCCTGAGAGCATTTCTGATGATACAAGATCCTTTTACCATCACAAAACCACTCCTTTTAAATCCTAACATCCCGTGTACAGGGGTTCCAAATTTAGAATATACATATTCTGCACTCTACCATGAGACAAAATCACTATTAGCTCCTAAATTAAACTATAAAAGCACAGCAACAATTCTTGCTTTATGTTGTGAGGAAAACTACACTTTTAAATATCATTGGTGCAAGCATTATTTCCTTCAATTTGTCTGTTCATATGACTAAAATGTGCATGCGACACAAGTTTCTTTTAGAAATAGAAATATGAAAACAAGTATTTCCTATAATAAATTATATATAATATGTATTATATGGGCAATAATATATAATATTATACCACCAGTAATAGGCATAAATTCTAAGCCCAAAAGACAAAATCTGATAAATGATTCCTTTTTTTTTTTTTTTTTTTTTTTGAGATGGAGTCTCACTCTGTTGCCTAGGCTGTAGTGCAGTGGCGTGATCTCAGCTCACTGCAGCCTCTGCCTCCCAGGTTCAAGCGATTCTCCATCCTCAGCCTCCTGAGTAGCCCAGACTACAGGCACACACCACCACGCCCAGCTAATTTTTGTATTTTTAGTAGAGATGGAGTTTCACCATGCTGGCCAGGCTGGTCTCAAACTCCTGACCTCAGGTGATCCGCCTGCCTTGGCCTCCCAAAGTGCTGGGATTACAGGTGTGAACCACCACGCTTGGCCTGATAAATGACTCTTTTACACTATTAATGATGAAAACACTTCTCTCTAACAAGAGTGTCTACAATGCCAAGCAAGCAGACTTAGGCATATCTCTGCTCTCAAAGAGGTCATAAAAATCTGTCATTCTAAAAGCTAGGTAGGAATGACACAGCAATGCCAAGTTTTAACTCAGTGAATCAGTTGTTATGGCAAGTGTGGTAAATGACGGGAAGCACTGAGCCACTTGATATGAGCTCAAATCAAGCTACTTCTCTCGGGAGCTAAGCTTTCTGAGGAGACTAAACTAAAATGATCCTCAGCTTTCTTTTGACCTTTGAAACGTCCCATGACTCTACAGCACTGCTGGCATCCAATAAAGCTCAATGATAAATATTGCACAGAAATAATGTTTAAGTGTTTTAAATTATGCATAAACCCAAAGTTCAAGATAAGCACAGGTAAGTGAGGCCTGGCACAGTAACTTCCATCTGAGTTCCAGCTTGGCTTTTTGATGATGATAATGGTGATGAAATAGCTCATGCACACAGAGTATCACATCTGTATACTCATGACCTATCTTTGTCAAACCGTAACGTTTACCATCCATATACTTCATCTTTTCTTTTTAAATCACAGATACGTTTGAAGATCCTCAAGTATCTCTCCTTGATGCCTTTCACTGCTCCTCTTTCCCCAGGTCACCAGCTGGGCTCTTAAAAGGAGATCAGACAGTGCCTGATATTCGCTTCAAAATAATTTGGGGAGAGGTGAGGGAAGAGGTTAGAGAGGGGAGCGAGGAGGCTACAGAGAATGGTAAATAGACCATACAAGATTGGCCATGAATTTAAATAGGAGGGGGAGATGCAAAAAAAAAAAAAAAAAAGACTGGCCAAGAACTGATGACTGGGCTAGGTGATGGGACAGAAGGGTTCATTATACCATTCTCTCTACTCTTGTATATGTTTGGGATTTTATTAATTAAAAAAAGTTTTTCTCAGAAAAAACAGAAAGATCAGACTATAAATACTTCTAGACTACATTCCTAAGCTGCACTATACAGTATGGTAGCCACTTGCCACATGTGGCTGTTTCAGTGTAAATTAATTGGCCGGCCACGGTGGCTCACGCCTGTAATCCCAGCACTTTGGGAGGCCGGGGCAGGCGGATCATGAGATCAGGAGATCGAGACCATCCTGGCTAACACGGTGAAACCCCGTCTCTACTAAAAATACAAAAAAATTAGCCGGTCGTGGTGGTGGGTGCCTGTAGTCCCAGCTACTCCGGAGGCTGAGGCAGGAGAATGGCGTGAACCCGGGAGGTGGAGCTTGCAGTGAGCGGAGATCGCGCCACTGCACTCCAGCCTGGGCAAGAGAGTGAGACTCCATCGCAGCAGCAGAAAAAAAAAAAACAAAAAAAAAAAACAGTGTAAATTAATTAAAATTACACAAAATAAAATTTTAGTTGTACAGCTATTCCAGTCACATTTCGAGTGTTTAGAAGCCATAGATGACTAGTGTGGTGGCAACTATGCAACAGTGGAACATTTTCCATCATCATGAAAGTTCCAACTGACAGCAGTGTTCTGCAGCCTAGGGTGGTATCTCCATGTGGTAGAAGAAGGTGCAAACAACAGTCAGAAGACTTGGCCTTAAGATCATCACTGTTTACCTTGGGCAAGTCTGAGCCCTGATCCATCAAAAAGGAGGTGAAGGTGTTGGGTCAAGAATAATATCCAACCAACCCACCTCACAAAGTTGTTGTGAAGATCAACTTTTACCCACTGAAATGTAATCACAGGAAAAATATGTGGAATTGCACAATTTCAATTAGGAAACCACTGCAGTGTGTGCAATGGGTTTAGTGGCAAAGCCAATATGCAAGTGAAAACATTCTAAAAGTATATTTAAGGACCAAAAAACCCTGAAATGACTCCAGTTTAAGAAATCACACATTTCAACTTCAAATTTGTTAAGTGTTCTCCTCCCACTCCCTTTATTGGAATAGAAAAACAACTTTCTACTCGCTTTTTTAACAAAATTTTTTCATGGTTGGAATTAAAAATTAAATCTAATTGCTAATGTAAGATTAGCAAAGGATAGCTGGAATGCACCACTTGGGTCAAAAAGCCAAGTCACTTGAATGAATGCAAAAACCCAGGAACTAAGTGGTCCCAGCTTTTATCTACATATAATGAGAGAATTTATCCTTCCCAGACAGATTGAGTACATCTTTGAGTTATCCATTATCTCATGTGGGGTGTGTGAGTATGTGTTTGTGTGTGCGTGTAACTGTGTGTGTACCTTAAAGAAATGCATTAAAAGATCACTAAAATAACTTTGCCTTTCCAAAATAAGATTATTTTGTTTCCAAAATCATATTTCCCCTTATTCTGGACTAACATAAGAGAAACTGATTAAACAGGCAGTATTTCCAATGTCCTTTTATCTCTAAAGCTGGTATCAGAAAAAAAAAACAAACACAAAAAAACTGATAACCAGTTACGTCAGGGTGTAAAAGGAATTAAACATAGGTAATGCCAAGTGAGACATGTGTACCTCAACCCAGAACAAACCAGTAATTCTCAGCCTTTTTTCCCGTTTCCCCATGTGGGATAATTCCATACACACAATGATCCTCAGCCAGGGGTTACATGTGTTAGAATACGGAAATGTTTTGTTAAGTACAAGTCCCTTAAGCTAAGACTATTAGAAGCAGGTGTTGGACATTTTATCTTGATTGAGATTTTTAAAACGCTAGTTAGAGTCAAAACATTTAAATTCACCTTAAAACATCTAAACATACATTCATTCATTCACAATTTTTTGACAAAAGGCCAAGGCTTTTTCATCATAATAGGTCAGAGGAATTTCAATAAGGGTGTCTTTCCAGCACCAACCCACAGGCATCATCTATAATTTCCAGTTTGTTTATTTAATGTGGAGACAGAATTTAAAAGTGTTTTCAATGCAATCCAAATGCAGGCTCTTTTTAGATTTGTACAATTTTCATCTCCAACTTTTTGTAATTATCTTACGTATATTTAATTCACAGCAGTTTTATTTCAGCAAAATTTTTACCTTTACTAAAACTTTCCAAAGCATCTCATTTAGAAGCAACTCAATTTTTGCACTTATAGTTCATAGATTCACAAAACATTAAATTAAATTAGGCGATGATGATGATTATAACTAGTGTAAGTAGGTTTGAAAACAACTGACCCAGTAAGCATACAACTCTGTTGGCAGGTGCAGAAATGCATGTGCAGCTCTAAAATAGAACACAAACAGTCCCCACCTGCAATGGTTCAACTTATGATTTTGACTTTCCAATGGTACAAAAGTGATACGCATTCAGTAAAAACCATACTTCAAATGCCTATACAACCATTCTATTTTTCACTTTCCATACAGTATTTGGTAAATTACCTGAGATAGTCAACACTTTGTTATAAAACAGGCTTGTGTTAGATGATTTTGCACAACCGTAGGCTAATGTAAGTGTTCTAAGCACATTTAAGGTAGGCTAGGCAAAGCTCTGATGTTCAGTAGGCGAGGTGTATTAAATGCGTTTTAAACTTAGGTATTTTCAATATAATGTGGTTATCAGGACATAACCCCACTGTAAGCTAAGGAGCATCTGTACTAGTCTACAAGTCAAAAGCATGTGGAATGCTGTGGGCAGTCAGAATGTTTTGTAGCAGAAATACAGGGCACAAATTAATCTGTCAGTGAGCCTGAAGACATTCCATCCAGATTCTAATAAAACTTCCCAATTCCCTTTGGTGTGCCCTTTTTATCCTTGCCTTAAACTAAAACAATAAATTTCGAAAGATAGCCTGGGAAGAAAAAAAGCTGGAGGTTACCTTTCAAGGGTCCTCGAATTACATTATAAAAGGGAAAGAGAAGGGAAAGAAAATGGGCCTTATTATTTCCGAGTGCTAAGTCAAATTCCTCATGTTTACTAAAAAAAAGTGTTGGGCTGAATACTAGTTAAAAGAGCCTGACAAGATCCTCCCAGTCATGGAGGTTGAGCATTATTTGAGTCTCAGCCTTTTCTCCCCAGCTACAATGTAGACTTTCCAACAACATGGAGCACAGGACAAGAAACACAGAAGGTCCTCAAATATCCGACTGGTTGATGCTGCACAATCATGAATGACTTAAGACAGGAGGTGGGAATGACAAAACACATCCTGGTAATTCCCCCCTGAATTCAAATCTTATTCCAAAATTTTGAACCTCAGTGACAAAGAGATCCATTTTCCAAAGACAAATTTTGGTTCTGATTTGGTGTGGTGGGAGAGTAGAAGGATATGGTTTTGACATCATCACTCATGCATGGTGTTGGCTGGGCTCAATATTTGTTCACTTAATGAATAGGAACTAGGAAAAGCTACTGAGGAATAAAAGCATAAGTTCTTCAAGAAAGAGGAGATTTAGAAATATTCAGCAGTATCCCCAACTCTCCAATATCCCTATATAAATCTCCATTACATAAAGTCAATGAGAGTCTTCATTGCCCCCAGCTTTGACTGGGTTATAAAATCCAATTTAGACTTGGTCCTCTTCACATAGCTTAAATGTCAGCTTTGGAGCAGCAGCTAGTGGCAGCAAATTAATTATTAGCGACTTTGATACCTGAGACCTCATCTTATCTGCCTTAAGTTCATAAAATACCTTGGAATTTTAGTTTCGAAGGAGCAAACTTGATTATCAACAACTAAAAGACTTCTTTAGAGGGCTCAGAGAGAAAACTGTGCTTCAACTTCAGACAATCCAACATTCCCTAGTGGTTAAGAGGTTGACTAACGATTAGAAAAGGCTTTGAAAACAAAGAGGCATGTAACAAACAATCAAATTATTCTATCACGCCAAAGTACTAGTCTTAGAGTACCTAACCACCAGGTAAGTCAAACCAAACACCTCAAAGAATGAGAGCAAAGGTGACAAACGTGAGGAGAATCTAAAAATCAATCAGCTTGGTTTACGTAGTTTCCATGACATTCTCAGAAACTGCCTCTGAGAATGGCTTGCACAAAGTGCAGTGATCATTTGAACAATTCTCTTAAAAACTCTTGGGGCACATTTAAAAACAAGTAAAAGGGTACAATTAGATTGTTGGAAACACAAAGAATAAATGCTTGAGGTGATGGACAGCCCACTTACCCTAATGTGATTATTACACATTGCATGCCTGCATCAAAATACCGAATGTAACCCATAAAAACATACACCTACTACGTACCCACAAAAATAAAAAATTTAAAATAAAGTAAAATAAACACTCTTAGGGAAATACTGCATTAATCCCCATCCTTAAAACTGTTCAATATTAGCTAATTAAAGTTGTTTCTTATTACCCCATTTTTCCAATCTATGCAGACAGTATAAGCCCAAAACTTTCTGATTTTTTTTTTAAAACAGTTTTAAGCTTTGTCCTAAATTCATAGTTCATGTATCAAAACCATAATTTCCCCCATTCACTCTGTATCCAGGTCCTAGAATATAAAAGTACAATTGACTTGAAATGGGTAAATTAAACCCATTACAGAACAAAGTAGGATATAAGAACAAAGAACAAAGAACTACAGATTCAAAAGCAAGCAGTGCCACCCTGAGAGATTATGAGTTCCATCCCAAAGAATCAGAAATGAAAATTATAGAAAAGTCTAGGTGATGCAATACAACTTTTTTTTTTTTTTTTTGAGTCTAGTTTTTTAATTTGGTCAGGTGCCAGTGGCTCACAACTGTAACCTCAGCATTTTGGGAGGCCTAGATGGGAGGATCACTTGAGGCCAGAGGTTTGAGACAAACCTGGGCAATACAGCAAGACCCTGTATCCATTAAAAGTAATAATAATTTTTTTAAAACTTGTCTTGTCCAAGCTCGGTCCAGTGCTTTGGATCCGTTTTCATCAGTCCTTACAGCTGCTTGTCAGACCCCAGCAGCCAAGAATGGTGAAACAGATCAAGAGCAAGGCTGCTTTTCAGGAAGCCTTGGACACCACAGGCAATAAACTTGTAGTTGATTTCTCAGCCACATGGTGTGGGCCTTGCAAAATGATCAAGTCTTTCTTTCATTCCCTCTCTGAAAAGTATTCCAACGTGGTATTCCTTGAAGTAGATGTGGGTGACTGTCAGGATGTTGCTTCAGAGTGTGAAGTCAAATGCATGCCAACATTCCAGTTTTTTAAGAAGGGACAAAAGGTTGGTGAATTTTCTGGGGCCAATAAGGAAAAGCTTGAAGCCACCGTTAATGAATTAGTCTAATCATGTTTTCTGAAAATATAACCAGCCATTGACTATTTAAAACTTGTATTTTTTTTTAATTTATAAAAAATATAAAGTATGAAGATTATAAACCTAATTGCCATCTGGGTGACAATAAAACATTAATTATAATAACAACAACAACAACAAAAAACCTCATCTTACAAATAGTAGTGAAAACCTGGTAAAAAGTCAGTTTGTTCTGGCATTTTTTAAACATCCAAAGTAGCTTAGTATATTACAAAATTAACATTCATATTCCCTTATTTGTATGAGGAAATGAAAAGCCCCACACTAGTAAACAAGGTGTTTTCATCTAGGTTTCCCCAAAATGCAAGGACTTGCAGGGACTTGCATGCATGTGAGTCCTGGGAAGTGACCCAGGGGAACAGAATGGGGGACAGGGAAAAGTGAAACAGGGGAAGAGGGAAGGCCACCCTAAGGGGACTGTAGAGCTAATCACCCCTGAGGGCTGAGGCTGGGGCCCAGAGGGGAACTTCTAAGGAGCCAGGTCAATTGAGGAGCCATGTAGATCCACCATCTCAAGGGGGTTGCCCCCTGGGAAGGCAGCTCCTTTGGATGTCCAGATGTGCACATAGGTCAGAATAGCTAAGCAGAACCCCAGTGGCAATGGCAGAGAAGCCTGGGGTAGAAAGTGGAGTTGTGAGGTCTACACCTACCGGGGGTTGACACAGCAACAGCCAGGCAGGCACACGTCTTAGCCAGTATGTCTTATCCAATTTATCTGAAGGGTGAATTTTCACTTACTGAGTCAAATGTTTATTGGCTGGAGGTACAGGACATATAGTCCTTTCCCTTAAGTCTGGCTATATAGACTAAGAATACAAGACTGTGGCCAAGGGCTAGCGGAACATATTGCTTATGGTAGGTAATAAGGCTTTTTTGTTTTGTTTTTTATGTTCATAATTATATTTGATAGTTACTTTCTCTTAAAAGGTAACTTAAGGAAAGGTGGGGTGGGGACTCCTGATCACTATGTGGATGACACGTAACTGTTGTCAGCAATTCAAATAAATAAAAATCGTCAAAATGTTGGTGATTCGTGGGTGGAGGCTTCATGGAGGGAATGTTTGATCTGTGCCTCTAAGGTGCGCTCTGATTAGAAAATGGGAAGCCTGTGTGGTTCAGGTGTGCACGAGAAGGGGCAACTGCTCAGTTCCCACTGGGGTGGGGTGGGGTGGCAGTTCTGGTTTGAGCCCAGTCTTCAGTATAAAGCCATTATTATTTCAGCACCATTTTCCTGAGATAACTTTTATTGAGGATGAATGTTGAGGCAGCAGTGTAAGCACTATGTGTGTACTAACTGGTTTAATTTGTAACTCTTTGAGGGAAGTACTGTTACTGTTTTACAGATGAGGGAAGTAACCTGCCTAAGGACACAAAGCTTGTTAAATGGTAAAACTGATACTCTAAAACCGGAGCGACCTGGCTCCAGAGCCCACATTCTTCACCCAAATGCTATACACTATGGCCTATCAGTAGAGAGAAAAACAGAGCAAGGGAAAGAAGGGTGCCATCTGATTCATCTGCATTTAGGGACAGATGGCTGGGAAAGGTCCAAAGGGCCGAGGTCCCAAGAGAAATCATTCTGTCAAGCAGCTGGAAGTCCTAATGGCCTCACAACCATTTCCCAGAGAGTACAGTTCCACGGCTGAGGCCACCAGAGAGCAGCACAGAAGGCCTTTCAGAAGGTTACCACCTATCACTTACTTGATGGTGACGTCCCTGGAAGCTCACCACCAGTGAGTACGAGAATTCACACTCTGCCTTCAATTCACTGTGGCTGCCTAACTCTCTCTCTGTCTCTCTGTTTCTGTCTGTCTCTCTCTCTCTCTGTCTCTCTCTCTCT